>NW_007577846.1:414456-417419 GCF_000690725.1 Stegastes partitus | reverse complement strand
TATATATATACATGCATACATTTAATACATTTATTTATTTTCTTACCACTTATTGATCTGTTTTACGGGGGGAAAATGTGGATTTCTATTTTTTATTTTAATGAATTAGATGTATATTTTTAGTATTTCTGTATGTCTTTTGTGTATTTTCTAGGATTTCTTAAGTAAACCTTCATGGTTGTTGTTATTTGCGGATTCACTCGTGTTTTTATGTGCAGCAGGTTTATCTGATTTGTGCAGGATGTTGATTTACACACTGAAACAAAGTAAAGAAACAAACTCAGAAGAGAAGAATAAACAGAGAAGAGATGAAGGTCGGACTCACAAACTCGTCTTCGCCCCAGCCACCGACATCTGCTGCAGAGAAATGATCAGGTCAGCAGCTCACATCAACAGATGCGTTTTTACGTTTACTTTCTATTCAGCCACTTGAGTTAAGACCAGATAAGAAAAGAAGCCTTCACTGATCTCCACCAGGGAAAAGTCACACCAGACAGAATTATAATGTAATATAGTGATGATACTTCTAAATGGAATAAATATCAAAACAGAGGTGTTTCACTACCGACATGTTTCATCTGTGTTTTCATTGTGTTTGCTGTCAGTTGAGAGCTTCTTTGACACGTCGTGTTCTGAAACGTCCGAGTCCTGCTGAGTCACTTTGTTTTTCGTGATGCTCAGTGACTAAAGCTTATTTTATGGTAAAACACATTTAAAAATAAATAAATAAATACCTCCATCAAAACATTTCTCTGTTTAAAATCTTAACATGAAAATAATTTGTGCAGGATCCAGACATTCACTTGGACTTGATTCAGGACTTGACTTAGGACTTGTTGGTCTTCACTCACGACATCACTTGATTTAGGACTTGGCTCAGGACATGGGTGTTGACTCGGAACCTGACAGTCTTGACTTAGGACTGTGGTTGTATTGATTTCAGACTTGTTGACCTTTAATCAGGATTTAACTCGGGTTTTTCTGGTCTCAACTCGGGTTTGGCAGTCTTGACTTGGGGTTGCTGGTTGTAACTCATGACTTGCAGGTCTTCACGTAGGACTTGACTTCTTTATCTTGTTGGTCTCGACTCACATCTGGACTTCAGACTTGTTGGCTTTTCCTCGGATCTTGGGAGTCTTGATTGATGAGTTCACTTCGGACATGTTGGTCTTGACTCAGGTCTTGACTCCCTTGATTCAGTTCTTGACTGTCTTGACTTTGGACTTGACATAGGACTTAACTTGGGACTTGACGGTCTAAATTCAGGACTTGATTCAGGACTTGACAGACTTGATTCAGGATTTGACTTGGCAGTTTTAAGTCTTGACTCAGGACTTGATGTGGGTTTGACTTGGCACTTGTTGGTCTTGAATCAGGTCTGGACAGTCTTTACTTAGCATTTTGATTTCGTCGGTATCGACTTGGTCTCGACTCAGATCGGGACTTCAGATTTGTTGGCTTTACCTTGGATCTTGAGTGTCTTGATTAAGGAGTTCACTTCGGAGTTGTTGGTCTTGACTCAGATCTTGATGTGGGTCTTTCTGGTCGTGACTCAGTTTTGACTGTTCTGACTTGGGACATGTTGGTCTTGAATCAGGTCTGGGCAGTCTGTATTTAGCACCTAATTTGGGTTTTGTTGGTATCTACTCGTGTCTTGCAGGTCTCAACTCAGATCTGGACTTCAGACTTGTTGGCTTTACCTCGGATCTTGAGAGTCTTGATTGAAGACTTTACTTCAGACTTGTTGGTCTTAACTCAGGTCTTGATTTCCTTGATTCAGTTCTTGACTGTCTTGACTCAGGACTTGACATAGGACTTAGCTTGGAACTTGAAAGTTTCAATTCAGGACTTGATTCAGACTTGATATATACAGAATATATTACAGTGTATTGTGAGTACATTGAATATAATACACTATCAATATGCTAAAGAACTAAAAGAATACTTTAAAGCTTCAACATTTCGGTAAACTATCCCTTTGAGAAGGTTATTGATCAGGAAATAAAGTAAGCAAAGTTTTGTACCTGGTTCATGATGTTTGGTCGGCAGCCTGCGACGGACAGAAAAACACAAACAGTTTCAGAAACTGGATCAGAAAACCTGTTTTATTAGTAAAAATTGTCAAACTCAGCTATTTGAAGCTTTACAAACTGCTGCCCTGAAGGTTAAACTTGTAGGAAGGTGAACTTACACTATTTCAGACCAGCCTCGTTTCTTCTCCTTCTTACTGATTTCGCGGCTGATCTTGGTGATCATCCTGCAGACACATGAAGATCAATCAGACGATGTGTTCACACTGAAACCACTTCAGGACTACAACAATACATTTAGGACAAACTTGAATCATATAAACTGATGTGTAATCTGTGTCTTCTTCTTCAGGCTCAGAGCGCCAAAACATTCAGTCTGAAAAATTAAAGAGGCTCAGCTTTAATTGGGGCTGAGTTGAATGTGTGCATTCCAACAGCATGTTCAAAACAAGACAACAATGATCTAGTTTTATTCTTCAATTCATCTAAACATCCAAACGCTGATCCTGATGAGCAGAACTAAATATTGAGAATTATGAGATTAAACTGTCTGTGTTGTAATGACTGTAGTACTGATTGTAGAACTGACTGTAGTACTGACTGTAGTACTAACAGACTGCCTGCAGTACTGTGGTGCAGCAGTAGGGGGCAGTGAACTTACGGCACATGCAGTTTGGGGAACTTCTGAAGGTCATTATCAGTGAGATTCTGCAGAAACAAACAATACAGAAATCGTTACAGCCACGATTCGTACTGTCCTTCCTCACCTCCTTCTACCCTTTTTTATCTCTTCACCTCTTCTATCATTCACCTCCTACTATCCTTCCTCACCTCCTTCTGTCCTTCCCCGTCTCTTTCTATCATTCCTCATCTTCTTCTATCCTTCCTCGCCTCCTACTATCCTTCCTCAACTCCTACTTTGTTTCCTCACCT
>NW_007577846.1:411650-413829 GCF_000690725.1 Stegastes partitus | reverse complement strand
TCCTTCTTTCCTTTCTCACCTCCCACTTTAAGAGTTTTTTACCGAGCGCCAGATAAACTGTTTTGCGTTTGTTTGTGAACTCACCACAAATCTGGATCCACTGATGGAGTTCTTCAGGACGACTTTATCGCAGCCGGACAGATTCATCTGGAGGAGAAACATTGTCGGAGTTACTTCATCGTATTTCCTTCGTAATATTCAGTCTTAACTGTCTCATGTATGACTTTAAACAGTTCCAGTCAATGTAATCCTAAAACTGAACTTGTCTGAGATGCCTGAAGACCAGCGAAAACCCTCAGACTGGATTATTTTACGACTTATTTTAAGGTAATATTACCTCTGACTAAACTTAAGGTATTTTGTGCAGGCAATGTTATTTTAAGAAAACCTTTAGGAGATGACTTAAGGAACCCCTTAACTTAAGGTGTTTTGTCTAAGAGACCTTAACTCAGACTTTAAGGAAAATCTTAAGTTAAATTTTTTTGTTCGAGCAATTGCATTTTAAGGTGCCCTGAAGAGAAGACTTAGGGTGTTTTGTGCAAGCAATTTTGCTTTGAAGACACCTTAACTTTGACTTTAAGTAACATTTTAACTTCAGGTGTTTTGAACAAGAAATTCAATTGAAGGAATCCATAAGGACAAGATTTAAGGAACATCTTACTTTAACGTTAATTGTGCAAGAGATTATGTGTTGAGACACCTTACCTGTGACCTTAAGGAACAATTTAGTTCACAGTGTTTTATGCTAGGGATTTGTGCAAAAGTTTTGTGCAAGCAACTTTATTTTGAGGACACCTTATCTGAGACTTAAACAGAAATCTAAACTTAAGGAGTTTTAAGAAAGCAATATCATCAGTCTTTACGGTGAAGGAACATCGTAATTTAAGGTGTTTTACTGTTTTACAGGTGTTTAACTTTGACTTTAAGGAAAATCTTAACTCAGCGTTTTGCACAATCAAATATGTTTTAAGGAATCTTTAGGAAGAAGACTTAAGGTGTTTTGTGCAGGCAATTTTATTTTAACGGTGCAAAGTCAAGGAAAATCTGAGCTTATGGCATTTTTTTTTACAAGAGATTTTGTTTTACCTTTTTTATTTTAAGATAACTTTAAGGAGAAGACTTAAGGTGTTTTGCATAAGCGATTTTAATTTGAAAACACCTTAACTATGACTTTAAGGAAAATCTTAACTTACAGTCTTTTATGCAATCAGTAGTATTTACAGACGCCTGAATTTAGACTTTTATTTTAAGATAACTTTAAGGAGACGACTTAAGGTGTTTTGTACAAGTAATCTTATTTTGACAACACCTAACTGTGACTTTAAGGAAAATCTTAAGGTGTTTTGTGCAAAGGATGTTATTTTGAGGAAAGTTAACCCTAACTTTAAGAAAACACTTAAGGTGTTTTGTGCTACCAGCCTTTTCTTTCTGTACATATCAGACACTATGATACTATCAGCAGACTGCCAACACAGAAGATGCAGTTTGAACCAGATTCGGTCCAACATTTTTCCTGAATAACATCTTTTGTGTGAGCTGCTGCTTTGGACAGATTTCTGGGTTTAATTTACAACTTTTAAACTTTTTCAATGTTGAAACAGGGGCCACACGACTGAGTCTTAATGCCTTAAAAGCCTCTTTAGTGCAGGATGTTTGTCTGCAGAGGAGCTGCGATGGTTGGTAATATTACCTGAAACCTGTTTTCAGCCTGAGTTTGTTCTCATGTGGTCACACAGTAAACTCTAAAGGCAGCTCCTGCTTGTAATGACTGTACCAACACCTCACTGGTTTCTGATTTCTGACTGTGTCTGTATTCGCTTTCAGTTTTGGTTTTTCCTGCTGGATGATCCTGGAATTTCAACAACTGTTAAATCCTGTCTGAATGACAAGTCAGATGTTTTTTTTTTTTCTTAAATCACCAAACTTCCATCATTTACCAGCCAGAAACTGTAAAAAACAGAAAACAAATGATCGGTTTTTAAGCAAAATATGGGAAAAAAACTAACTAAAAATGTAGACAGTTAAAGGAGTGAGCACTTTTTTGAGCACAAATGCTGTACATGTCGATTCCATTTTTTTTTCCCCCATTTTTTGTAAGAAAAACAATCAAAGATTCTTTTCTATTTTTTATGATCTGAGTATCTCTCCTTCCAGCCATGTTATTTCCATGGAGATGTAG
>NW_007577846.1:399673-411156 GCF_000690725.1 Stegastes partitus | reverse complement strand
CAGTGAACTTTTGAAAATAAAAAACAGCCGTGAGCAGAGAAAGCAGACGAGGCCTCACCATCCTCAGGTAGCCGGCCAGCTGCTGGGAGTTCCACCCCATCACCTCCAACCTGGTCGGCACTTGGTCTGAACTCATCTTGCTTCACTACCGAGAGCCGACCAACATCTGAAAGACCGACGACCAGCTGGAGGCGGTTTTTAACCCTCAGTGGCTTGTCGCCGCCCGACTCTCTCCGACGGGCCTTGTTGCTTCACCTCTCCTTCCTGTGAAATGTAAAACCAAACTCATGCACAAAAAACAAAGTAACTGCCGACCGTCTTCAGTTTTTGCTTCCTCAAACCGACTCACCGCTCCTCAACTCAGTGCTCCTCCAAGACAAGAAGAACCCAGACGGAAGAGAGCGACGTCCAGGCCGATATGTCACCCAGGACCCAAAATGGCTTCCTTCTTTCTTCCACTCGCTCAGTGTCTCTCTATTTCTTTGCCTCTCAAAGGAAGTGACAGTGCAGACTCGGGGAATGATGAAGGCAGCATCATCCTCCTCCCCCCCGTCTGACCACAGAGCGGAACAGCGGCTGCAGCTGCACCCACTCACTGCAACGCTGACGAGAAGCAAGACGATGGCAGGAAGCTGCAGACTGTGGATCAGCAACAGTGCTCGGTTCAACGCCGCTGCAGCCTTTAGAGCTGAACTCAGGTCAGCTCGGCGGAAACGCCTCCGTCAGGGGCTTCACCGGCTGGATTCTAATGTCAAACTAGTGGAAAATAACATTTGCTTGGCACTGAAGTCCACTTCCGAGGCCTTTTATACCTCACTTGATGCAGTTAAACCCAAAAAAGTTGCGGCGGTGGATCAGTGGTCGACGCTCTCATCAGAAGGTTGGAGGTTGAAACTCCAGTGCTGCCAAGCTGCCGTTGTTCATCCTTAAGGAGAAGATTGAAGACATTTTATTTTGAGGGCACCTTAACTAAGACTTTAAGGAACATTTTAACTTAAGGTGTTTTATGTAAGAGATTATGTTTTACAGACACCTTAAGTCAGACTTTAAGGAAAATCATAATGTCCAGTGTTCAGTGCCAAAGACTATATTTTAGGGAATCCTTAAGAAGACGAGTTAAGGTGTTTTGTGCAAGCAATTTTATTTTGGCGATGCCTTAGCTGTGATTTCAAAGAAAGTTTTAACTTATGATGTTTTGTACAAGAGATTCAATTTTACAGACACCTTAACTACAACTTTTTATTTTAAGACTTCAGGGGTTTTGGCAAATAATTTTATTTCGACAGCACCTTACTGTGACTTTAAGGAAAATCTTACCCTAAGGTGTTCTGTGCAACGCTGCCTGCTCCAGAGGCACCGTGTCCCTGTGCTCTGACCCCAACTGGGACATCCATCCATTATCTATACACCGCTTAATCCTCATTAGGGTCGCGGGGGGGCTGGAGTCTATCCCAGCCGACTTAGGGCGAAGGCAGGGGACACCCTGGACAGGTAACCAGTCTATCACAGGGCTACACTTAGAGACAGACAACCAAGCACACTCACATTCACACCTACGGACAATTTAGAATCACCAATTAACCTCAACATGTTTCTGGACTGTGGGAGGAAGCCGGAGAACCCGGAGAGAACCCACGCTGCATGGGGAGAACATGGAGACTCCACGCAGAAAGATTCCGGTGCCCCCACCGGGACGCGAACCGGCGACCTTCTTGCTGCGAGGCAACAGTGCTACCAACTGGGATTTGTGAAAGCAAATTCCACAGTGTTGTAATGTGTTTGTGACAAATAAAGGCTTCTTCTTCTAAATCATTCACACCTCAAGGCACCAAAAACAGATTGCTGTCTGCACGTCTGCATCGACCAGTTTATAAATGTCCACAGCTGCTTTTTTTAAATCTCTTTTTCAACTATCCTCGTGTCTCTGCAATAGTTTACCTGCTGTGTGCTCTGGATTATAACCAATCCAGCTCTTTTTACCAGTTGAAACAGCTTGAAATGATGGAGGAAAAGACTGTTATGTGCACGTGATTGTATTTTAGGGAATCTTTAAGTCTGACATTAAGGGAAATCTTAACTTAAGGTGTTTTGTGCAAACAATTCTGTTTTCAGGAAACCTTAAAGCAGACTGCAAGGACAATTTCACCTAAGGATGTTATTTTAAGGAATCTTAACTCTCACTTGAGGAATTTTTTACCCTAAGGTGCTTTGTGCTACTTGTTTAATTCAAGAAAACGCTAATTCAGACGAGGGCAGTTTGCACAAGCGACTGTATTTTCAGAAAACCTTAACTCAGACTTAAAATGCTAAACTAGTGTGTTTAATTCAAGGAAACCAAAAGTTAGATTTTAATTTCAGGTGTCAGCTGAGCAGAAACACCTCCATCAGGGGGTCCACAAACATGTCTGTATGTCAGACTGTTGTAAAATAACATTTGCTGGCCCTGAAGTCCAGATCTGAGTTTCTTCTTACTGATAGACAGTTAAGGCCAGAATTTTTAAGATTTGTTGCGCAAAAAATGATCGCCTGCCAAAAACTGACTGTTGTCTGTTGTGCCTGTTTTAAATAAAATTAGAGTTGAAGGATTAAAAATAAGAGTATTCGCTATGCAGATGTGATATTATTCAGTTTACAGAATTAGTCTGAGGTGGACATCTGCAGAGACGGAGGAACAAAGGAGTGAATTTCCTGAACAGGTTCGTGGGTTTGCCACTTGCTTCGGCAGGAAAAACCCTCATCTGCTTCCTGCTCCGTCAGACGGGTTGAAGTCACATGACCCGCCGCTTGTCAAACCGGATTCATCGATCGGCTCGGAGGACGAGGCAGAACCGGCTCACAGGCCCAACCTCCAGATGACTCAGAGACATGCAGTCTGGTGGCAGAGGTGCATTCTGGGATGGAACGAACTAAAATAAATGTCCACATGCAGAAGCAGCGGTCGCAGCTGACGGTAACAGCTCTGCTATAGCGTGGAAGTGCAAATCAGAAAAGACAAAGCACCTAAAATAACCACACTACCGTCTCCACTGGTGAAATTCAACTCATTACATTCACTCCAGCCCTGTTCTTAAGTACAGTCTTTATGCATTTGTATAAAACATATGCTCAAAATGACTCTAAACTTGTTTTAAGTTACTCCAACATATCCAAGACGACACACACTTGTCCAAAACTTTAAAAACTTGACTGACACTTGCCCAAAATGACTCAAAACCTTTTCTAAATGACTTCAAATCTGCCCAAAACTACCCTAACCTTTTCTAAACTACTCATAATTGTCATAGACGACCCAAAACTTTGTCAACGTGACTCAAAATCTGTCCAAAACAGCCCCAACTTGTCCAAAATGACGTAAAATCTGTCCGAAATTACTTGCAAGCTGTCTACAATGACTCAAAACCTTTCCAAACTGACCAGAACTCTTCCAAAATGATTTAAAATCTTTCCAAACCAACCCAAACATGACCGAAGTGCCTAAAAATTGTCTCAAGATGTCTCAAAACATATTTAAGATCACTCACATTTGTCTAAAATGACTTGAAACCCGTTACAAACAAGTCAAAATTCGCCCACAATACTCAAAATGTGTTCAAAACGTCTCAAAAGAAACACAAAACAGTGACTTCAAACTTGTCCAAAATTACCTTAAAAGGCAGGTTTGGAGTGGTTTTGAAGAGGTCTGACACATTATGGACACGTTTCAAGTTAATAGGACAGGTGTCAAGTCATTTAGGACGGATTTCTAGTCATTCTGGGCAGGTTTTGAGTCATTTTAAACAAATTTAAGCTATTTAGGAGATTTAAGTTGGACACTTTGGGAAAAAAACGGGATGTTTGGACAAGTTTCTAGACATTTTGTACATGTTTCAAATCATTTGGGACAAGTTTTGAGTCATTCCGCACAAATTTCAAGTCATTGTTGACAGGTTTTCAGGTTCTACACACGTTCCAAGTCATTCTGGCAAAATATGGTCACTTTTGACTAATTTAGTCATTTGGGACAGGTTCCTAGTCACTTCAGGTGGGTTTGGAGACATTCTAGGCACGTTTTGAGACATGTACATGTTTCAAGTCATTTTGACAAGTTTTTCGAGTCATACCAAGCAAGTTGACATTTTGGAGAAATGTCAAGTTTCGAGTCATTCTGGACAAATTTCAAGTCATCTTACACAGGTGGTTGTTGTTCTAGACAGGTGCCAAATCATCCTGGGTCATTTCAGGCATGTTTTCAGTCGTTTAGGACAGGTTTCTAGTCACTATGGGCGGGTTTTGAGCCATTTTGGCCAAATTTAGTCATTTTAAACAAGTTTAAGACATTTTGGACAAGTTTGACACCTTTTTGTGTAAAAAATGTCCTGTTTGGACAAGTTTCTAGACATTTGGGACACGTTTCAAGTCATTTTTGAGTTGTTCTAGATAGTTTCCAAGTCATTCGGGCAAAATATGGTCATTTTTGACAAATTTCAAGTCACTGAGGACAGGTTCCCAGTCATTTCGGGTGGGTTTGGAGACATTTTTGTACGTGTCAAGTTTCGCGTCATTCTGGACAAATTTCAAATCATTTTCCACAGGTGGCTGTGGTTGTTCTAGACAGGTTCCAAGTCATTCTGGGTCATTTTAGGCACATTTTCAATCATTTAGGATGGGCTTCTAGTCACTATGGGCAAGTTTTGAGGCATTTTGGCCAAATTTAGAGTCATTTTAAACAAGTTTAAGACATTTTGGACAAATTTCAAGTAATGCTGAACAGCTCTGAGACACTTTGGAGGTGCAGGACTTTGTATTGCAGACAAAAATGAGGCCACAGCGAGGAAAAAAATGAGAAAAAACAATCAGGATGAGCTCAAGCTGAGAGGTTTTAAGCACACATTTGGCTTGAAACCTGCAGCAAATAAACTGCTGCACCTCGTTCTGGTCATTAATCAGCGAAGAGCTGGGAGGAAACCAAGCAAACTTCCTCTTGTTCTTCCTGTTGAAGAAACTCGGTTCCAGCTGCTGCACCAGAAAAACCTCAAGATTCTCAACGTCCGTCTCAAAGTCAAATTTTAGTTGTGTCAACATAAAACGGATCAGAAACACCCAACAAGACAAGTTTCAGTTTTTAGCTTGATTCTCTGATGCATGAATCCTTTACACACCAAATGAATAATCAGTTAATCAAGACAACACTGCATTTACTGTTGATTTCAATGTGACACATACATGACCAAAAGTATGAGCACAAGCCTTAAGGACCCTCTGTTGGTCCAGTATTTGTCATTTAAGATACAATATGAGTCAATTTGGACAGGTTTTTGTCATCTAGGACAAGTTTTGTGCCATTGTGGACAAATGTCAAGTCATTTTGAGTCATTATGGACAGATCTCAAGATATTAAGGACACATTCTAGACGGGTGTGTGTCATTTTTAACAATTTTCAAGCCATTTTAGATAAATTTCAAATAATTTTGGACAAGTTTTCAGTAGTTTTGGACAGTTTTTTGCCATTTAGGACAAATATGACACTTTTCTGACAAGTTTTGGGCCATCTTGGACAAGTCTTTAAACAGTCTAGACAAGTTTCAAGTCACTGGACAGGTTTTGAGTAATTTTGGATACACTTTGGTCATTTAGGACAAGTTTTGTGCCATTGTGGACAAATTTTAAGTCATTTTAGACAGGTTTCCAAGTCACTTTAGATTTAAAAAGGAATTAAAAAGGTTATTCTGGACAAGTTTAGAGAAATTTTGAGCAAGTTTTAGGTCATTTTGGATTTGGGCTGAAGCATGGAGACTTTCCTGGACCCACAGAGACACAAAAGGCACAACAATGTGTTGACACAAACTAAAATGATTCTTTAAATGAACCGAAGGCATCACAACCACACAGCAGGTTTTCTGTGGTGCGTTCACGGACACAACACACACGGCAGAAGACAAATCGCATAACAAAACTTAGAAAAAAACAGTTTATTAAAATTTCCCAACATGCCGTGTCCCGATACAGACGAGCTCTGACGTGACAAAGATAAAACCTCTGTGGCTGTTTGAGCTTTTAAGACATGAAAAAAATTATTTCAACAAGCTGAAATTCAGTTTACGTTTAAAATGTGAAGCACTTTTCATGTTTCAGACTCAGTTCTGAAACTTAATATTTATATTCCGTATGTTGGTATGAAGGAGAAAAAGCTCAAACCGCCGCCTCTGAATGTTTCTGTGGCTTCAAACAAAACAACAAACATGATATTTCCTGATTTTTTTTTTTCTGTGTGAACTTAAATATGTCCCACTCAGATACAAATCTTAAAGAAAACCGCTACAGTTTTGTCTTTTGGTCTCAGGAAAACAGCTGCTTCGTGTCCAACCTGCTGCGTTTACAGGTTTTCTAACCCACAACAATATTTACTTCACCGTCATTTAGTGTGTGAGACCGGAAGCTGACTGAGTGACGGATCAAACTACTAAAATGAGAGCCTGGCGGTAAATAAAGTAAAAGTCTGAACCAGGGCGATGACAGACGGCAGGACTGTGGAAATGACCGCAGGCTGCAGCAGGACTCCTGCCTTTACGGTCTCCTCCTGGTCTGAAGCTCCACCGGACGGAGGTGGCAGGTGGAGCAGGAACCTTTCCCGGTGCGACGTCGCCGTCCTCGCAGGTCATCAGTGGCTCTTCTTGGAAGAGCCGAAGCCGGAGAAACCCATCACCGCCGCCATCTCATCGTCCTCCTCAAAGTCCACGTCCTCCTCCGCCCGCCGCTTTCTCTCCTTCTGCTTCTCCTTCTTGTAGGCCTTCGCCTTCTCCTCCTGATGAAACAACAACAACACCGTCACCTGAGGGCTGAACTACGAACCAAGTTTGACACAGCCGAGCTTTCTTTGTGCAAGTCGGCGTGACAAAAACTAATTTCCCGGTCAAAGATAACTTTTATTTTTCTGCTGAATTCTCTACATTTTGTTTTACTTTACATACTGAGCACCTTTGATACAAATACTTCTAAAGGCTCAAACTTCTGCATTTTAATGCTTAGTTCAAGTTAGCGATGTTAAGCGACGGCAGTACGACCAGCAGGGGGCGTCGCCTCCCTCCTCACCTCCTCACGCAGCTCCTTCATGCGCTCCTCGAAGTCGTACTCCTTCTGCTTCTCCTCCAGCTTCTTCTTGTTCACCTCGAAACGCTTCTTGACCTGATCCAGAGACGAGCGCTCGACCCTCATTGACATGCCCAGATTCCTCTGGTCTGCTCGCACAAACAGCGACATGCAAAGACAATATATTTATGTCCAACTTTGCTTTAAATAACTGTATATGTTGTCAGTATTTAGTTCTTTTTTCCAGCAGTAACAGGAAGCCTGTTTATTACACGTCATGAGGAATCTGAGAGGACTCGTTTATCTGAATTTGTACTTGGTTCTACTCCACAATATGACTTTTACAACAAGAGACTTCTCATTTTTGAGAGAAAAACAAGTAAATATTCATAAGAACTACAAAGACAGAGATGACAACCACTTTGTAGATTTAGCCAAACCCAGTTTAAACGATGCTTAAACTGCATCACAAAATTAAAACCTGTTTTGACGCTCTAACATCTGAGTTTGTTTCTCTGTCAAAACAAAAGCACCAAAGCTGCGGTGGATGTTTTGCGGTTCGAACGCAAATTTTGAAGTGCTATACTGAACTCACGTTTCTTGCCGTTGATGTGATCCAAGAAGTTGATGGAATCTTTCACCACGCAGTCACAGACGTTACAGTAATAACTGCAAGAGAAGCAGAAGAAGTCAGAGGAAGACTAGGAGTGATAAAAGCTTCATGTTTCAATTTCTGTTTGAATAAACATTCAGACAGCAGACAGTAAGTCCAGCAGCTTGATTCCTGCACCATGTAAGGTTCAATCAAGTTTTCTGTTCCATCTGTTCTCTGGTGGCAAGTTTCATATTCTGAAACATCAGTATGATGCCACAGATCTCAAACAATACAACCACAGAAAAATCATTTCTAAATAAAGAAATAAGGAAATAAACACTGTTGGGGTATGAGGAGGAGGAGATAAGCAGGGAAAGGCAGACGGTGTTTGCAGGTTTCATGATTAAACTTCCTACCCGCCCATCTCCGCCTGAGGAGTGGTCTTGGTGATGACGATGGTCTTGCCCAGTTTGGACTCCAGATCCACCTTGTAGTCTCGGTGACGCAGGAGATCCCGCTTGACCGGTGGAGCCGTTTTCCCTGAGAGAGGCAATTTGAAACAGATAAATGGCGATGAAGGAATTAAATGTGAATTTGAAATAATAAATGAGTAATTTCTCAAACTACAAACTGTGTCTGGTTACACAAGGACTGGAGGTACATTTAGGTTTATTTTGTCTTAATTTTGAAAAAGACAAACATCTGAGGAAATATGACAATAAATGAAGTAAAGAGTTAAAGGCAGAAAGTAAATAAAATTATTTCCTGGCAGTTTGTTGTCCTCTAGATCTCCAAATCCAGCGGAAAATAAATTAACTTTTGTGAACCGCGTTGACGTGTATGAATGACACATCTGTGTTTGATCTCCTCACCATCTCTCCTCTCTCGGTCTCTCTCCTCTGCCAGTCGTTTCTGAGCGAGGTTTTCGTACTCATCTTTGTCCCACTTCCGACGGAAGTCGTTCTTACTAGACTGGAAGAGAAGATGAAGGCGCCTCAGTGAAACACGCAAATAAGAAAAAAGCAACAACTTTTCAACATCAAAACTTCCTGACAGTTCATCTGTAACTACTGTCAAACCTCAGAATGATTCATGCGGAGTCTTTAATACTGATTATTTGCTGATAGAGGCTGATCAGATACTTGCTTTCACCTAAATATTGGTTTAATCTGACACTGAAACAACTGTATTGAAGATCCTGATTCTAAATATGAAGCTGATTGGTTGAATTTACGACGTAGTTTGGATGAACGTTTAACAGGAAGGAATTACCACAGCCCACTGTGATGTATAAATGCGTAGTTACTGTGTGTTGCTAAATTTTAGCTCATTTTATTATTTATTTTACAGCAACCAGTATTGCCATGATACCAAAATGTTGACTTGATACCTGCCGAAATAAATCAAAACAAATATTGATCCACAGCAAAAATTAAAACATCAAGAAAAGTAGTGGAATAACAGATGAGAGGACATGAAACGTACAAATCCTTTTTTTAAAAAAAATTAATTTAAAAGAAAAACCTAAATGTGAGTCAAACACTTTGATTTTTGCATGCATTCAAGTTGCTTAAACATCGTGTGGTTGACTTCAAATCCAGGGAACCTTTTATCATAGGACCAGTCTGTTCCTTCCAGGCTTTTTGAGCTCCAACCAAATCAGATTAACACAATAATAAAAACATTAATTTGAACTTTTGATCAGTCACAGCTATGTACGCCCTAATATTCAAGCAGGTACCGCAACCATGTGCAAATACAAACATATTTTGCAAACACGTTTTCCAATTAACATACTTTCGACCACGAGTTTTACACCTACTTTTTTAAAAAGAGGGGATAAAACAAATCTAAGCGATACCATGTAAGGGCTTTATCGTGCACTTTGTTTGAAAAAAAAAAAAGAAGAAAGAAAGCAATACAGCAATCTAATGTCCTCTTTTTATTATGTAAATGATCTGACAGTCTGCCTTATTTTTGCAACATCACTTACTCAGTACACCTCTTTTGCAGAGGTCTGTACTGTATGGATTATGTAGTACTAGAAATAAGCAGTGAGAACATGTTTCTGCTATGTTTAGCCTTATCAGCACTGACTGAGTATAACTGATGTTGTTGATCTGCAAACCCGTGAACACCTGACTTTAGGGAGTTACTGAGATCTGCTAAAGTTAATCATGCCAGTGTGAACGCTGTGTTTGCATATAGAAATGCTTTCCACATGGGTAAGTTGTTAAAAAGTTAAACAGCTATCATTGCTCTTCAAAGTCGATGGTGATGATAAAATAATCAAACAATTTAACGTCTATTTGAGGGTCTGATCTTCCACGTCCATTAACTTGTCACTTATCTATGTTTTAGTTTTAGTTTAAGTTTTTTTTTTGCCGTTGTATCGTTTCAGCATCGATATATGTACACTGGCGCTTTACAGAAGTCACAAGTTTGACATCCCACTAGTTCCACTCTCTGTCGGTGTGATTAATACACCGCTTTTGTTTAGTTATCATCAGATCTCTAACTATTGCTGATGCTCGCAAAGCTCAGGCTAACAACTAACAAAGAGGCCAACACGCAGCATTATCCTGTTTCAGCGCTGTAGCAGATTGACACAAACCAACAGATAGGAGTTTTACAAAACAACCAAAGACTAACAAAACACCGCTACATGTGAATTAAAAGCAAGTATGTTCACATTGTTGTCAGTTAGCAGGCTAGCTATCATTAGCTGCTAGCTGGTGCGCCTGATCTCAGTCACAGAAACGGCTTTTCAAACACCGTAAAATGCTTCAGACGGAGCCGTAAGCGGCACCGTTCAACAGATACACCGGGACAGAAATTGAAGTCACGTATCACTAACGTTGTTTGCATTTTTAACAACAAATAACATGGTCCGATCCTCAACTTACCCCGCTGCCTGACGCCATCTTGTTTACTTGGTTAGCGGAAACAGCGCCGCTCTTCTTCTTCTTCTTCTTCAACTTCTTCTTCTTCTTCTTCGTCTTCTTCTGGCGGTTAGCAAACAAGTTGATACTTTACCGTCACCAGCTGGTGAAATGTGGATCAGACTTTTTTTTGTATTTACAACATTTGTTTTTAAAAAATCCTCTCGATCAAAATAATTTGTCTAATATACTGAAATGTAATTTGATTAAACTCAGTTGTTAGGTGGTTGTTGTTTTGCCTCATATTTTGACTTTTTTCTTTCTTCAGTACTTCCCTCTGAAGTGTGTTGCAGTAGAAAATGATCTGAAGTACAAACAATCTGCACTTAACTCACTTAAGAAAAAGTATTTTCAGTACGCTGGAGCTGTTATTTTTCATATTTCTTTAAAACATATTCTTATTGCACTTTGTGCCTCTTGCTACCTGGCTAACTATCTGACTTTGTGTTAGTCTAGTAAGGAACACATTAGCTTGACGTTCTACTCGCAACCTCGCTAACTAGTTGAGTTTGTGTTACGCTAATAATGTTAGACCATATTAGCTTGTCTTGCTGGTAGCTACCTGGGTAACTGGTTGAGTGTGTGTTACACTAATAACATTATGCCATATTAGCCTGTTGTGCCACTGGCAACTTAGCTAACTAGCTGAGTTTGCACTAATAAAGTTATACCATATCAGCTTGTGTTTGACAAGCTGATATGGTATAGCAGCCTGGTTAACTAGTTAATTTAGTGTTTGAGGTAATAATTTTATGACACATTAGCTTGCTGTACCACTAGCTACCCAGCTCACTAGCAGAGTTTATGTTAATACCACTATACCAAATTAGCTCATTGTACCACTACTAGCAAACTAACTAGCTGACTTTATGTTAGGCTA
>NW_007577846.1:355543-397713 GCF_000690725.1 Stegastes partitus | reverse complement strand
TCAATCATTTATCGGTACCCTAACTTGAGCAGGTGTTTTTCAGGGTTTCCCACCAGAGTTGAACTTCAACATTTTAAGGCATGTTATTACACCTTTACAAACATATTGGTGAAGAAGTTGTTTGGTAACAATTCAGTTGGCAGATTTGTGAAAAATCTCATAAAATGCCCTGACTACTTCCTTAACCTACAACATAAATGTCAGCTAAAACTTTTGATTGCTTTTA
The DNA here is from genome assembly GCF_000690725.1 of Stegastes partitus. Lineage (NCBI taxonomy): Eukaryota > Metazoa > Chordata > Actinopteri > Pomacentridae > Stegastes > Stegastes partitus. The sequence goes on along the minus strand of NW_007577846.1, from coordinate 397,487 downwards.
GGAGTTAGCTGGGTAGCAAGTGGTTCAGCAAGCTGATACATTACTAGCTTCACAGAAGCGAAGGTAGTTGGCTAGTGAACTGGTGGTATGTAAAGCTAATACTGTCATATTGTTATTAGCTTAACACAAACGCAGCTAGTTAGCTCTGTAACTAGTGGTACAGCAAATGAATATGTCATAATGTTAGTTGCCAAACAGAGTCAGCTAGGTAGCTAGTTAACAGCAAGCTTAATGTTAGCTAGAGCTATTTTTGATCTTTTTTAAAGTGGTTTGCCAATTCATTATGAATTAATGGGATGAGAACAATGTGCACTTGGAGACATTATAACACCATTATCAGTAATATTTAAATTACTGAAACAATAATATCACATCACCATCTGTGGCTACACTAGCAAAGGGTTCTAGCTAGCTACCAAGTGTTATAGCAAGCTAATGCTAAAATTTGAATATAAAATGTAATTTACTTTAAATTAAGTTTGTACTCCTGCATGTGTACTATGTATTTTATATATCTGTAGGGCACCTCCTCAATATTATACATACTCAAGAATCCTGTTTATGTGAACAAATTTAGAGGCTAATTAAGTACCAACAGACATCAACTCTGCTTTTAGAAAATAAATAAATAAAAACAATACCTAAAATCTTGTAAATTGCACAAAGATCTGTGGAGGAATTTTTACCTAACTTGTTATTATAATGAACACAAAACTTACAAAAAATTACAATTCAGACTTTTAAAAAAGTTTTATGAATAAGAAATTCATGTTTTATTAATTAATTAATTAAATTAAATTAGCATCTGCAGATGAAGATTTCCTGTAATAATAATAATAATAATATACTCGACCTGTAGATGTTCGCGTTATGAAGCTGTGTCACGTGATCATTACGTCACCTGCTCACCTGGCCGGCCGCCTCCACCTGCGCAGGTGCGGCTCATTAAAAAGCTGAGAAAGCGGAACGATGCCGTCTGTCCGTCTGAAGTCTGAAGGCGCCGAACTCAAAGTGCAGAAATGTCATCGAGCGGAGTGGAAACGGCAGCGCAGAGTCCGCTGCTCTCCTCCAGGTCTGTACCAGAACCAGAACCAGAACCAGAACCGAGTCCAGCGAGAGCCGCGCACAGACACGTTTCAGCCGGACTCGGTGTGTAAACCGGACGGGTCAGAACCGGAGGAGCTGATAAACTCCACTTGTGAAGCAATCAGAGTTTAGAGCCTCAAAACTATGAAAGTTTTAATGAAAACGTATTTAAATGTTTTTTTTTCTGCTATATTATTTTAAATTAAAAGTTAAAATGTTCACTTAAAGAACAGCTGGCATTTTTGCAGTACAACCTAAACTTCCTTTTTTTCTTCTTTTTTTTTTTTTTAGCCTGTAAATGTTCATATTTCAAAAGATTAAATTTGCCGAATCCTCCGTGAGCAGCTCCCGTTTAAAACGCATTCATGACGTTTTTCATAACTGTCACTAGATTATTGTGATGCTGAAGAAAACGTAAAAACTGCAGATTTTCAGGCAGGTTCTGCAGCCGAGAGGAGCAACGTCTGTTTGCGTGATTTCTTAGCGGATTTATGGAGATTTATTCATGTTAATTATATCGCCTGACCGTTTACATCAAATTAAATCTAAATATGTATGTTTCTTGTGTGTTACTTTAGATGTTCTTGAGTTGCGGCTGCTTTTTGACGCTAATTGCGGCTGCAGCCGAACTGCATTAACAAACCGTCAGATTTTATGGTTGAGCTTCTCTCACACAGTTTAGTCCTTGTAAAGCTTTTAATGGCACAAAAACCTCAAACATTCCGTTCAGTTAAATACATTTAAATACTTACTACCAGTTTTCAGTGACAGTTTGTTCCCCATAGTTTCTATCAGTCCACCCTGACTGGAGGTCACTGATGGAGAGAAACTTAGTTCTTTACTTTAAAATACAGCTCAGGTATTTGTATATTATTTGGGTATTTTAGTATAATGGTAGTCAATACTCGTGCTTTACCACATTTCCAAGAGAAATATTTAATTGCCCCTCAGTTTAAAGTAATTTTGGACACAAACATAATAAACTCATTAAATGTTTGTTTTTATTTTGTGTTATTTCGGAAGCCTAATTTGGTAAATGCAGCATGCAGACAAGATTTAGAGCCAGATGAAGCATAAGCGCAGAAATGAGGCAAAATCTTGGCAAACTTTGATAAAGTCAAATGTGTTTTAAGAACACAGTTTTTTTTTTTAAAAAAAAGTAAAAATCATAAAAAATGGCCATTAATTTTTTATTTTTTAAATTATTTTTTAAAGGTGGGATTTTGAAACATTGAAATAGTGTAAAAATGTTTTTATTTAATGCGTCTGTAAATATGTACATATACAGTGTAATTTCATGGCCATATTTTTACAGTCAAGTGGTTTTTCTGTAATTTTTAAGAGAAATTTTAAAAAAGTAATAAAACTGGGAAAGTCTGTCAGCAGTTTAAATTCTTTACTGTTTATCAATCTGACATGTGTGACCTATTTACACTAGTTACAGTTTTGGCCTTTGTGTTTTTTGTTTTTAACGATTGTGATTTTAATGTGGTTTTTTTGGTTGTTTTCTAAATACCAGCAGATTTCTAAAATTATACCTTTTGCTCATTAAATTCAACACAGCAGTGTAATTTTAAATCACTTGATGGACATTATTTTGGCCATTTAAAAAAAAAAAAAATTTTTTACAGTTTTTTATTTTCAGTGATTTTACTTCTCTTTCATTTCGCAAAATTGGGATAATCTGCAAAATAGCTGTAAAAATTCCAATCAAACTTTTCTTTTCTTTTCTTTTTTTTTTTAAATAGCGCACTAACAGTTTAATGTCGGGCTAAAATAATCCTGTTTTTGTTGATCAGAACATTGTAAACCTGGAGGGGCCCTTAGTGGAGGAATGTAGTCGACCATGACTGCACGGAGCCCCAGTAAACCATTATTCCATCCAACTACCACAAAACAGGTGTTTTCTTCCACTAGCCATGGTTGGCCATGGTCAGATGGGTTCTAACTGTGTATGCATTTCATGTAATGTAAAGTATAATGGCAATATAAATGTTTTCTGACCTTTAATTTAACCTTGAAATATTCTCTAAGGTAAATGTAACATCACCAACAGAAAGCTCCAACATGGTCGCTTATGGGCCCCAAACACCATAAAGCCACCCTTTTGATGGAAAATGGCATTTTTTAAAAAAGTGACCTTTGACCTCTGGTGGATCCATTTTTGCATTGATTGACCCCAAACTCTAATCACTACGAGGAAAGGCCATTCCTAACTCACCTGTAAAGTATCGACTTGTTGGACCGTAGCAGTCGAGCTTCAGACCGTTCAGACACACAGACTGATTACTCTGCAGTTGCCCCTCGTCTGGAGCAACTATAGTAACAATCAGCCATCAGCTCCTGTCAGTAGACTGACGATGGGATGTCATGTGCAGCTTCTGTTTCAGCCCGTGGTCGTGTGTTTGTGCCAAGGGCTGGTCGGCGGCCGTGTGGAACGGCCTCCCCGAACCGCTGCTGGCCGCCGCCAACGCCGCCGGATGCTCCGCCCCCGAGCCGTGGCTCCTCCCCGGCTGCAGCTCCGTCTACGACAGCCTGGTCAGGTACCAAACACACCTGTGGCCAGTTTTGCTACAAGAACATGTCCAAGTTTATTCATTTTTATACGCACAACTACACTTGATTGTTTTTTTCATAGTTTGCACCAAATCCTGCTTTGAAATATCCTGAACAACCTCATATAAGGTTGTTCCCTCACAAATCATCAGGGCCTTCTGCTCAACTGTCTCTGATTTGCTTTTTGAATTTATTTATCTTCATCATGAACGTTTGTATACTGACAATATCTGTGAAATTTTAGATTGAAACATCAATTGCTTTCTGAGGTTATTTATTTAAATTTTTTTTTAAATTCCCATCAGCCTTTTTTCAGCAGGCTCTGTTGCTCCTTCTTGCGGTTTGAACGACAATATCTCAGGAGCTATTATTAGATAAAAGCCTAAAAATGTCGATTAATTCTCTTCAGACCATCGAACGAGAATCTGCAATAATCTAATCAATTTGAAACTCCAGAGCTCTACTTGGGTCAGACTATTTAGCAACACGTTTGTTTTTGTGGTACCGTACCTGCTCAGTCAGTTACGGAAGAATAACTTGTCATTTTTGTGTCCCAGTGTTTCATATTAAAAAGTTTTCTGTAAGTTGTTTTGTTGTGTGACATGCAGCTACATCTGGCTCAGAAAATGTCACTGGTTGATTTCTGCATTACCAATTTTTTGTTAATGAGCTCAAAGGTGGGATGTCTTAATTTTTTTCATATTTTTAACTCTCATATAATCTGAGAATATTGGGTTTACTTGTCCAATATTACAGATTCTGAATCAATGACATGATGAGAAATGACAGTGAAAATTTCAGGCTTTTGTCTTTAATAGTTGCTGAGATGTTGTTGTTCAAACAGCCTCAAGTTTTAATGTGTGACAAGATGTGCTGAAGGCGGTTTAACAGGCATTAAAAAGTATTTGTCAAGCTACAACATCTTTGTAAAAGTCTATATTTCATGCTTTAAAAAAAATCAGGCTCATCAGAGGTGGTTGAGCAGAAATTCTTCTTAAAATTGGATGAAAATAGGAATCGACATCTGAGGTTTCTAATAAGTTCATAGCTGCTGCAGAGAAAAGCTGCTGCTGTGTTTTTGCTGGTGAACGTCTTGTTGTCTTCGCAGCAACGTGTCTCCAATCCCGTCTCCTCCTGCTGCCGGCGGCCTGAGAGGACGAGAACGAGCTGCTGGCAGCAAACCTCGCAGGTTTTTAAAAAAAAAAAAAGTGTTTGTTTGACCTTTTTCACTTGATTATTCCAGAGTAACGAGCTGATAACAGGCTAAAATCTTCCTTAAAGCGAAGGAAATTTACATGAACTTTAACCAGTTTCCAGCAAAGAGAGCTCTGCAGTAAAAGTTTTGTTTTCAAATGACAAATTCTCATTTTAACGTCAGATTAAACCAAAAAAAATCCACTTTTGTTGCTGTTTAAATAGTGTGAATCTTTTGTTTTGTAATTTATCCTAAAACTGTTAATCTTTTTTTATTAACTCAACATGAATATATTAATTTCATAATGCAATTAATTCAGTTTTTGTCTTTAAACCTTTCAAACAGATGATAATAGTTTTTTTTTTAAAGTCTCTTTTGTTGCAGTGAAATGGAGGCTAAAGTTCAATTTTGTGCTCTTGGATCATATTTTTTACGACTCAATGTTCTTCTGAAGTGTGGGTCATATTAAATGATGCAGAGGTTATATTTTGTCCATGACGTTGTTAGTAACTGTGTAAACTGATCACCATTGCATATCTGCTGCAGTATTTAAATTAGCCACTTTAGTTGATTGATTTGCTAAATTTTAAAAATAATATGAACGCAAAATATTTATCGATGTAGAGATGCAATATATAAATGCCTGCCACAGTACATGGGATTCTGTTTTAGACCATCAGAAAATCAGACTAGAAACAGATTTATTTCCAATTTCTTTTCCCTCAGTGTCCGTGGCAGAATTTCATGGCTGTTTTCCTTCTGCAGGCCGTCCATTCTGGAGCGTTGCATCCTCAAAGTGTCGACCAGCAGTGTGGCGGTGGGGACGGACGATGTGGACAACAAGAGGTACAGAGGAACACGCAGTTCTTACTAATTCACTGGAAGTACTATATGCAACAAATGATAAATTCCCCAATTCATCATTTACTTACAATCGAATTAATTAATCAGCTAATTAAGGCAATATGGAACCTCCAACCAACACAACCCCAGGTTCACTCTGTGGCAATCAGTTAACTGACTAATGTGATCTGGTTTATTGTATAAGACATAAATATACGATACAACAGTAAGGGGCCTCTCACTTCCTGGCATCATGTTGAATTCTAGTTTAAATACATAAAAACATATTCTGTGTGTCCACCAACCCCAAATTTTCATTTAATAAGAAGAAATTGTCCTCACTCCGTTGGTTTTTCCTGTCAAGAGATTTACTTAGTCAGTTTAAGATTTCTGCCTCCACCTTATGGGCCCTGTTCTACCTCCATGCTTCTGCAGGACCCCTTTTGGCCGCTGCTACCCCCGCCTGCCAGACCCGACCAACACCGAGACCAACACTGCGGTTCTGAAGCGACGTCAGAAACAGATCCAGTACGGCAAAAACACCAGTGGCTACCAGAACTACCTGCAGCAAGTCCCCAAGTGAGAAAACCACTCAGCAGATACTGAACTGGAAACCTCCACATCTGGACCAAACTACATGAAGACTTGCCAACCTACTGACCTTATACCCAACCAGCCGCTGACCTAACAATCGACCTCAGTGACACCCCCGACAAACGTGATGAACCTACTGACCTTAGAACCAACCTGATTACCAGTCTGCCTGACCACCAGCCTGATCGACCCACATGACAACTAGCCAACCTGCTTGTGTACCTGACTTGGCTACTGACCTCAGGACTATCCTGACAACCAATTCCCTAATCTACCTTTCAGCCAATCAACCTAATTGCCTACCTGCCAGGTTGACCTGCTGACCTTAGGACTGATCTGACTTCCAGTCTGTCTGACAACCAGCCTGATCTACCTACCAACTTGATAACTAACCAACCTACCTATTTGCCTGACTCAGATCATGACCTCATGATTCTACCCGTCTACATATCAGCCAATCTATCTCTTTATCCAACAGACCGACCTACCAGTCTACCTAATCACCTACTGATCCACCAACCTGACAACTAATCTACCAACTGACTAACCAGCCAACAACATGACCGAACCAACTCAGTCTGCCTGAATCTGTACCGAACAACCTGCCAGCTCGACTGATCTACTGATGATACGACTGACCTGACAAAGGATTTACCAGTCTGCCTGATGACCAACCGACCTACCTTACTGGCTTACGAGCCTTACAAATAACTTACAGACTGACCTATCAATCTACCTTACACCCTAACTGCCAGCGTATCTTTCTGAACAAATTGAAGACGGACTGACCAACCAGTCTACTCGATAAACTTACTGACCGTACGACAGACTTGACAACCGATCTACCAATCTGTCTGATGACCAACTGACATACGTACTTGATGACTTGCATACCAGCTTCAATACCTGCCTGGATGATTGACCTTACAGTCAAATGACGGACCAATCTATCTGGTCCTAAACCTGCCAACGTACGTATCTGACCAGAATACCTATCTGATTGAACTGAAGACAACCCATCCACCTTGTCTATGGAATTTACAGACTTTATAACAGACCTGACAACTGATCTACCAATCTAACAATCAACCAACAGACATAGTTCACAACAAAGTGACCTACCTACTAGAATGTCCACCTTGCCTTACAAACTACTGACCGATTTACTTATCTACACAATGCTTGATCTCCTAAAGTACCTCTCTAACTTTACTGGAAACTAATCACCCTACCCGAGGAGCTTACTGACGACCAGCCGACCTATCTTCTTGATGACCTACCTGACTGGCCAACTAACCTTGCAAACAAACTATGGTCCAACCTAACTACCCGTTGAACTTACTGGCCTTCCAACCAACCTGATAACCAATCTACCAGTCTACATGACATTAGATCTGACCTGCCTACGTGATGACTGACATATTGACCTAGCATAACTGATGACATCTTACTAACCTAATGACATATCTTCCAATATAACTGATCTCAAGAGCTTCAGCAGAAGGCAATTGGACCCCCCCTTTTGGTTCTTATGGAAATTTCTCGGACCTACCAATATAGCTGACAACCGAAATACCAATATATCTGATGACTAACATATCAACCTATGTGATGACCAACTGACAACCCTGTGACAGTGACGATGCTTTGTTTGTACACTAGATTCTTTAAACTCTGATCTCACCCTCAGGCACCTGAGGGATCCTAAGCTCCATCCGTCCACCCCCAACAAATACAGGAAGTACAGCCGGCGCTCCTGGGATATGCAGGTGCGCCTGTGGAGGCGAGCACTGCACCTGTGGGACCCCCCAGTCAATTCACCGCCAGACGCCATGGACACCCAGGACCCAGTGGAGCAACTGTAGGTGGACCCCAGAGTGTCTTTCCTTATTGGTATTGTTGGACATTTTTTCTGCATTTTCAATCTAAATTGCCATTCTCAGGGCATCATGCAGCTGAGATGGGGGCAGTTCAAACATTTTGTCAATTTCTTGTAAACCGATCTAATTCTTCATTTTGATATTCAAAGTGGGAAACTGCTCTCGTTTAACTCCCTGAACTCCAAGCAGTTTCTTTGCATTTTTTTTAATGTATTTTGTCCCGTTACATTTTTATTTGCTGTGGGCTCATTTTCACTGCAATAAAAGTCCTGCACCTCTATGGACACAGTACCATGGCTAGAAGTGGAGAGAACTTTCAAATGGTTTATGTGCGGAACAACACACTCAAAATGACTGAAATGATTTTTAAAAAAATTTAGATTTTAGATTATTTTATAAAAAAATATTTAAAAAACTTGGAAGTGCCCCAGAGTGTTATAAATACTGGAAAAAGGCCCTCTGTGCACTTTATATATTTAGCTCCTGACATTTTAAATTTGTTTCTATACTCTCTGGAAACACAGCCTGCAGTTCAGCCAAAATTAGTTTTTGTCACCTGACTGTTGGTCGCAGCTGAGTCACGGCTGGTTTTGCAGTTATGCTGAGGAGTGCAGAATTATTTTTGTTTTTGTACTCAATCTGGTTAGAGCAAGCAGTTTGTTTTGAGACCTGTACAGTAATGTGATTTTTCGTTAAATTTTAAGCTTAGATTTTATTCATATTCCTGACGAAACGGCGCATCACAGATGAGTAGTTCAAGAATGGCAGGTTTTGCGGTTCAGTGGGAGCAGATGACAGACAGCGAAATGAAAACTCGCCATCCTGTGTCGGTTATAATTGATTAATTTTATTTATTTGCAGGCAGAGCCAGCTGGCGAAGATGACCTCTGATCTTTGTGAGGACGGAGGAGACGAGCAGAGAGAGAAGGAGACTCTAGCAGCCTCTAAAGCCTCCTCCGTGTCTCCTCTGTCGTTCGCAACGTCCATTGAGCCGCCTGGAGCCTGGACCGTCCCGCAGTCACCGGTAACACCGATCAGTAATCAATAACCTGCAACTCCATGATTGAGTAGCTGCTTGTTAAAGACGCCGCCTGTATTAAACTGTATGTGGCTTATTAATATATCAGATGGCTAAACTTGAGATTTTAAATTAAGCAATGTTTAAATTTCCCAAAGGTTAATTTTTATAGCACATTTCAGATGCTTTACAAAGTGCATTAAACAATGTAAAAGGGAATAATAAGACAAACATTTAAATTACAAGTATAGCTGATTTTAAGACAAAGTACAAAATATATGAGAAGGACAGCTTTTATAAAAAGTTGAGACAAGACTTAGACTGAATTTTTACAAAAGTGGCAAATTATTTGAGTACACAGCGCCCCCTGGAGTGTGGAGGCCTCATTAATCCCAACTTGTGTCTGTATTACACAAATGAGGCTTTCAGAATTATTAGCAGCAAATATGTGAAATTAGAAGTTTGTCAGGGCTGCTGCTGTTTTATAATCTTTTTTTTGGTAGGTATCTTTCCTGTAAAACTTTTATTCATTTGAACAGTTTCAGTATTTAAGTTTTTAGTCTCCATTCTCGGATTCCAGCTTCTCAAATGGAAATATTTCATGGTTTCTTTTCTCCTCTATGACCATAAACTTAATATCTTTGGGGTTGTGGATAAAACAACCTGAACTTTGGTAACCACTGATCAAAATCTGCCACCATTTTATGACATTCTAGAGACCAAAAGAACCACTTCATGCAGGAAGTAACTGACACTGAAAATACTGTATGAATAAAACGTAATTTAAAGTCAGATTTGGTCGCCTCCAGCAAATTTTAGAATCAGGATGAATTTTTAAAAAGTTTAATTTCTGTGATTGCAGCTTCCTAAATGTTGGTGGAGGAAATAATCACCAGATTAGTCAGCAATGAAAATAATCTTCAGTTGCAGTCCTAAAACAAATCTTTATCAAACAAACTCCATTCTAGAAAGTTTAGATTTAAAGCCGAGCAGAGAATGAATGAATGAACCTGATTTTGTTTTTTAACTCTGATTTTGGTCGCCTCCAGAAAATTCAGGATCAGATCGGTTGACTCAGTTTGGAGGTTTTTGTAGTTCAACAGAGTCGAGAATCTTCTTGAAAAACGACTGATGGGGTTGTGGACAAAAGCAAGACCTTTGTCGTCTCGAGGAAACAGATTTTTATAGACTAAACCACTAATCCAGAAAGAAATTGACAATGAAAACAAGCTTAAGTTGCAGCTGTAGAATGAACCTTCATTCTAAAAAGTTCCAATCTAAAGCCGAGGCAGAGAACGTATGAATAAACCTCATTTTAGCTCCGATTTGGTCGCCTCCAGCAAACATATCTTGGTTCTGTAAAAGAAAACATTTGTCAAATCACAGCTGAAGATGTGAATGATCATTTGAAACGTTTTTAAAGGCAGGGTTTGTATGTTTCTGGGAGTAAATGTGTTGCTTTCTGCACCAGACGAGCCGCCGCCGCCGTCTTCGCTCTCCTCCTGGCTTCAGCTACTCCCTCAGGAATCAGCTGACCGCCGACGACAGCATGGCCGACTGGCTGCCCCCCCGGCTGCTGGACGCCGACCACGCCCCAGGTGGTTCAATTTGGCTAACACTTTCTCTTTTCTCTTAAAATATAAACATTTCTTAGATTAATATAATATGTTTAATATTTCATCTAAATAAAAATGTTAACATTCTATGTCATCATTTTGTGAAAAGGGACATTTTATCTTTTTTTTTTTTCAGATTTAACTGAAAACTGACAGAATTGATAATTTTATCTGGTAATTTAGATTTTTTTTTCTTTAAAAAAAAAAAAAAGTACTAAAACAAGTTACTACTTTTTAAAAAATTCTTTTTGTCTTGTTAATTTAATTTTTTTGAGATCATTTTGACTTATCTGGTTGTTTTTTAATCTGAAAAGCTTGACTGGTTATTAAATTGTAATAAAAAATAATTATTTCAGAATTATGACAAATAGTTTTTTATTGTGGCAATTTTGACTTTTTATCTTTTAATCTATCTTTTGACCTTTTATTGTGACCGTTTGTTTTTATCTCATAACACTGATGTTTGAAAGCATAAGATTCATGTTTTATCTGGTAAATTTGACTTTATAGTCAAGTCATTTTGACTTCTTGTTTCATCCTTTTGTCATCCTAACTTGACTTTTTATGGGATAACTGACTTATCTGGTTGTTTTTAATCTAATAGTTTTGACTTATCAGATTTTAATTAAATATAGTTTTCTTTTTTTTCTTTAATAATAACAAAATTGGCTTTTTTCTGATAATTTTGACTTTATCTGGTATTTTGGACTCTTTGTCATACTTGTTTTGACTTTTAGTGTTCAGTTTTGTGTTTATCTCGTAACGCTGTTTGACAGCATAAAATTGATTTTTTAAAAATTTTTTTAAATCAGATTTTAAGAAGAATGTTTATCTGATCATTCATATATATATATATATAAAAAAAAAAAATTTTCTTACAGGTTTTAACTTTTGTCTCACAGCTGTAACAGAGTTTTATTTTTCATGTGCTCTAGTTTATTCTTGTCGTCTCTCGTGGCTCGTCTTTGACCTCCGTCTTGTCTCCTGGCAGAGTTCGGCTCTGACGACCAGCAGGTTCCGGTGTTTTCCGACCAGCTCCTGTGGAACCCATACTGACGGTCTGAAGCGACCTTGCTGATCTTGAACGTGTCGGAGTTGTGTGTCTTATTTTATGGATGATTGGATGTAACGACAGCCGGGATGCGACTGGTCCTGGGTCACAGTCGCCCCCTCTGGTCTGTCCTCGGAGGCGGGAGGAGGGCAGCGTCGAGGTTTCCCAGCTGCTCTGGAACGCAGCCTCGGCTCGGACAGCTGGTTCTGTGGTTTGCACTTGAAATATTTAAGTTGGACACTTGTCACCTGCATCGTGTTTTGAGTCCTGCACTGACGGAAAAGTACCTGAACTCACCTGAATCTGTTTGTCACCTTGTTGTTGTTGTTGTTGTTGTCGTCGTCGTCACGTCACCTTCGTGCTGTCTGTCGGTCTCGATCGGGCTCCTCCTCTTTGCGCCGCCATGTTTTTTCTCAAAAACAAACTCCCTGATGAGTGGAGGGAGTCGCTGTCACTTTGTGATGTTTATTTTTTTTCTTTTTTACTTTTTCTCGATTGTTTTGTGCTGCTTGAATCTCGAGCGAAGCTGAAAGATGTGATTAATAAAGATGTAAATAAAGTGTTATAAATTCACAGGCTGGCTGTCTTTTCTTCTTACTGTCCCTAAAAATAGAGCTAGAACCTTATTAATCCTGTTGTAATTCTTTAAAATGACAGAAAATGATTCGATAGATAAAAGCACCACATACATGTAAAATAAGGAGAAAAAAAAGACCAGTTTTGTCTTCATCTCGTAGGTTTTGACTTTTCGTCTCAACTTGTAAATTTCAACTTTTCATGTGAGAATTTCATTTTTTTAAAAATCATCACTTTGACAAATATTTTGATATTCTTTTTTATCTCAGTTTTGACTTATCAGATTTTAACAAAGATTTTGTTTCTCACAAAACTGACAATGGATTTATATCAAGTAAATTTTACTTCATTTCATTCTTATTTCTGATTTTGACATTTTATGGTTTAACTTTGATTCATCTATTTTTTTTTTTAAAAAAATCAAATAATTTTGATTTTTAATCAGCGTTTAACCAAACAGACTTTATCTCACAACGCTGACAAGATTCACTTTTATTCTGGTCATTTTAATTTTTTGTTTCCTTGTTTTGACTTTTAATGAGCTGTGTTTTTATCTCATGAAATTGACATCTGACAGCAGAACACGGACATTTTTTTCTGGTGATTTCACTTTTTATCTGATTGTTGTTTTATCTTATTTAGTTTTTTATCCGAATTTTACAAAGTGTTGATTTTTTTTATTTTTCTTTTTTTAACAATCATATTTTAGGAAAATATTCAGTTTTTGTCCGGTAATTTTAGCTTTTTATCTTCATAGGTTTTGACTTTATATCTAAAATAAAAAACCAAACTTACCAACTGACTTTTTTGTCTAATTATTTCTTTCGCTTGCTGTTTCATTTTTTTTTTTTTTACGTCATTGTTAAATGTTGTGTCTCTTTGCCTTTGAACAGGTATTTTTGACTTGTTTCAGTATTTTGTCAAATTATTACTTTGACTTGTTTTAATATTGAGTTTTTGACTTTTATCAGGTATTTCTGTCTTGTTTTTTCATTATTTGTCCTATTTTTATATTGACTTTTTATCTGATTATTTTTGACTTATTTTGTCAAATCAGTGACTTTGACTGTGATATTATGTCATTATTTGTTTTGGACTTTTAACAGGTAATTTTGTCTTGTTCCATTCTTTTGTGTTATTATTATTTCTTATTATTTGTCTTTTAAAATGTAATTATGACTTGTTTCATTATTTTATGTCATCTTTTTATTGCTTTCTTGGGTAATTATTCTTTGTTTCCTTATGTCATTTTTTTATTTGCTTTGACTATTATGAGGTAATTTTGCTTTGTTGTATAATTGTATGTCATTATTTATAGTTTTATCAGGTAACTTCCTGTTTTTCTGTGTTTTTACATCTTAATTGTTTTTTTATTTTTATCAGGTAATTTTGCCTTATTTTATAATCATATGTCTTGATGAATTGTTATAGCAGGTCATAACTCCTGGTGTTGTGTTTTTATATCTTATTTGTAATTGTTTTTGAGTTTTATCATGTAAATTTGCCTTGTTTTATGATTGTATGTGATCTTACTTGTTTTATCAGGTAACTCTGCCTTGTTGTTTTGCGTTTTTATGCCTTATTATTAAAGGTTTTGACTTTTATCGGGTCATTTTGCCTTGTCTCATATTATATGTCATGATTACTAGTTTGATCAGGTGACTTTGCCTTATTGATTCCTGTTTTTATGTCCTCTATTAGATATTTGGTGACCGTGCTCGGGACCGTCCGGGGGTCAGTCCGGGTGCTGCCGGGCCTCGGACGGAGCCTCCTCCGTCCACACGGCGCGCTGCTGCAGCCTGGCGGCCTCACGTCGCCCGTTTTGAGCGGGTTTGTCCTTTACTCGCCGCCGTCTCACCTCCTCGAGTGAAACAACAGCTCCGACCTGCTGCTGTAAACAAGCTGCTGTGTCAGCGGGAAACTACAGCTCCCATCATCCTCAGCGCCGCGGGGCTTTTTCTCACACTTTGACGATTATTTTTTATTTCTGTCCGATTTGTGCTCGGACGGTCGGCTGCCGGCGGAGCTGCGGAGCTGTCGGAGGAGAATAAACCGTAAATAAGCGGCAGGTGATGAGGTGAAGCACCGCCCTCCTCCTCCTCCTCCTCCTCCTCCTCCTGCCGCCGCTGCTGCTGCTGCCGCCCCAAATGTTATTTATGAATGCCCACCGCTCACGGGCGTGTGCGCGCACACTCTTCGTTATTATGTTTAAATAATTACCGGACGCTGGACATTAGCCGGAGCCGATGTGTAAGTGCGTCCCGGAGGCTGCGGCGGCCGCTCCGTGCGGTTAAACCCACACTTTAATTCATTGTGGTCGGTTTGGTGCTGACAGCGGCGGCGGCGGGCGGAGCGGCGCGTTCTGCTCTTTAATAATACTGGGTCAATACACCGAGCACCGCCGCTGCACCCACCGGAGACGCCTCCACCCGTCACCCGACAAGGTAAGCGTGCCACCCGGGGTTGTTTGGTTCGGTGGTTCGGGTTCTGGTCGCTGGCTGTCCGGGCTCCATCCCGCAGCATCCCGCCGTGTTTTCCTCCTCACGCTGCTCCGGGAGCTCGCAGGCCGGCCACACGCTCCCACCGCCACCGCTATCATCACCGCTGTTAGCCCGCACGGTCTCCGGCTGGGAGTTAGCCTGTGGGGGATTCGGCTTTAAGCGGAGATAACGGCTGTGGGCTGGCGGCCGGAGGGGCACGGCGGACCGGCGGCATCCCGGGTGATGTTCGCTGGTTTGTTTGTGAAATCACGGCGGCTAACGCTGCTAGCGGGTCAGTTAGCCGCCGTTAGCTGCTGCTGCTGCCTGCTGCCCCTGGATGCAGCCAGGCGGCCAGTGTAGCTCCATGCTAGCCCCGCAGACCCGCGGAGCAGACTGGCCCGAGCCCCCGGAGCCTGTGAGGCGGCGGAGGAGACACAACAATCATGCAGCGGTTTTGTTTCAGCGAGCAAAATGGCTGAATTTATTGTGCCGACCTTGAGAGTAATAACGACATGACATATTATTTATAGCAAGCTAGCTGTTTCTAGCTAGTTCAGCTGGTTGCTCTGTGATGGAAGAGACTGCCGTAACACAACAATTATGAATTATGTAATTTTCTGTACGATGTTTACGTTCAGATTTCTTAATGACATCCCAAATTTAATCAGAACTCAAAAGGAGAAACCGCTACATGAGCGTGTTAGCATCCCTCATTGAAAACAATGGGATGCGTTAGCCACAAGCTAGCAGCAGCCGGAGATGCCCAGCGGCCTCAGTCAGTCAGAGAGGCGGCTCGGCTCAGGCTGCACAGCGGCCTCCGCTGCCAGGGACAGCCTGTCATCTCCAGACACCGAGCCGGTACCGACCCCCGGTACAAAAACAACCAGGGGCCCGACTGTTTGTGGACCCGGACCCCATTCATAGGCGCCCAGAGTGTCACGGGTCCATCAACAGTAGGGAAAGTAACTAAGTACTTTTACTCAAGTACAGTTCTGAGTAGGGCTGCAGCTAATCATCAGTTTTCTACATTTGTCATTCTCATCTTTTTGCGGTTGTTTTGTCTGTTTTTATTGCTACTTGCTGTCTGTCTGTGGTCCTTTTGGGTCTCATTGCTGTTGCCTTGTGTCTCTGTTGCAGTTGGTTTGCATCTCCATGATTGTGTTGCATCTGTCTGTAGTCACTTTGTGTCTCTCTGTGGTTGTGTTGCATCTATGTGAGCTTGTTGCATCTGTTTGTGGTCTTTTTCTGTCCCTCTACAGTCGTCTTGTGTCTTTGTGGTCGTTTTGCATGTCTTTGTGACGGTTTTGCATCTTTTTGTGGTCATTTTGTGTCTCTTTTGCAGTTGGTTTGCATCTCCATGATTGTGTTGCATCTGTCTGTAGTTGCTTTGTGTCTCTTTGTGGTTGTGTTGCATTTGGTTGTGGTCTTTTTCTGTCCCTCTGCAGTCGTCTTGTGTCTTTGTGGTCGTTTTGCAGGTCTTTGTGATGGTTTTGTGGTCATTTTGTGGTCTCTTTTGGCAGTTGGTTTACTTCTCTGTGACTGTGTTGCATCTGTTTGCAGTTGCTTTGTGTCCCTCTGCGGTTGTTTTGCATCTTTTTGTGGCCATGGGACGTCCCTTTTGCAGATGTTTTGTGTCTCTTTGCGGTGGTTTTGCATCTTTTGGCGTGTTGGGTCTGTTTGTGGTCATTTTGCGTGTCTTTGTGATGCTTTTGCATCTCTTTGCGATCTCCACTGTGGCTTTGCGTGTCTTTGCAGTCATCTTGCGGCGTTGTGAGTCTCACTGCGATGGTTTTGCGTCTCTTTGCACTTACTTTGTGTGTCTTTGCCGTCGTTTTGCATCACTTATGATCATCTGGTTTTTCGGTGCATACAGTGTCAATAGTAGTGAAATATATAATCCACTGTGCATTTTTAAAACAAAACATCATTGTAGGAAAAAAGGTGAAATAAGCCGTTTCTGATAGTAATGTCGCTGCAGGTTACACACATTTTTCATAATAATTCTGTAAATAAGTAGGATCATGAAAGTGGAATTTGTAAAGGAGTTTTTTTTTTTTTTTTACTGTTGCCATTTCTGTAAAATAGTGAAAGGAAGCGGGATACTCAGATTGTAGACTGTAATAGACGATGAGCTGCGTTGTGATTCTCTGTGTATCACTGTGACCTGAAATGACTCATGTTGTGAATTGGTGCTATTTAAATACAACTGAGGTGTAAATGATTGTAAACTGAACATTTCTGAGTCACTTGTGGTCATCTTCACTGTTCACCGTTTTTTTTTCTTTTCTTTTTTTAAGGTTTCTAATTTTATACTCTAAGACGTTATTACCTGTGGGTTTGGGACTGATGGCCACCAGACAGGTGAAGGTGTCGCTTTGTGCTCTGAGAAAAACATATTGGTTTAGATGTTTTTTTTTACAGACATGAAGCCTGAATGGGTTCGATCTGTGTCGAGGTTCATTTTCACTTCTGTAATTAAAACGGTGAAAAATGCTTATTACAGTTTCCTAAAACTCAATCTCCAAACGCATCGTTTCAACCGACCAGCGATCTCGACATCTTCAGTTTGCTCGTCTTGTATTCGATTTGAAAGGATTAAATAGAATTATCCTTCTATTTTAATTCAAAACTTTTCCTCAAACTTGACAAATCTCTGTTTTGCGACACGCGAATGTGCAGAACTGCAAACATTTGATGCTTTCAGCTTCTCAAATGCCATAAACGTTGGTCTGATGTCAGAGGAGTCGGACAAAAGAAAACATTTGTGGACGCTGAAGAATTTTAGTCAACGATAAATATCTCAGTCATCTTCTGTTTGTGCTGGTTTTGCGTCTCTTTGTGGTCTTTATGTGTCTCCACGATCACGTTTTGTCTCTTTGTGGTAGTTGTGCGTCTTTTTATGGTCATTGTGTGTCTCCTTTCGTTTGTTTGGCGTCTTGCTGTCGTTTTGTGCGTCTTTTGTAGTTGTGTTTTCTTTGTCGTCGTTTTCAGTCAAATGCTTTGTTGTGTCGGCTGTGTGTCTTTTTGCAGTTGTTGTGCATCTCTTTGTGGTCTTTATAGTTGTTTTGTGTCGTTTTATGGTTATTTGGATCTGGTTTTGTTCATTTTGTATCACTTTGTGTTTGTTTTTTATCTCTTTGTGGTCATTTTGTGTCTCGTTTTGCATTTCTTTTTGGTCGCGTCATTTTGTGGTCATATTCGTGCTTCTTTGTTCTCGCTTTGTGTCTCCGCCATCGTTTTGCGTGTCTTTACAGTGGTTTTACATCTTTTTGTGGTCAATTCGTGTCTGTTTATTTTGTTTCTCTGCTGTCGTTTTGTGTGTCTTTAAGGTTGTGTGTTTGCTTCACGCTTGCTTGTGTCTATTCGCTCCCTTTTTGCTTCTCAGCGTTTGTTTTTTGTGTCTCTTTTCATTTATTTGGTGTGTCTTCGCTGTCAATGTGTGTGTCTTTGTACTTTGTTGTTGTTGTAGTCCTTTTCAGTCTCAACGTTTGCTTTGCGCTTGTTTTGTGTCTCTTTGTTGTCATTTTGTGTCTTGTTGCGGTCGTTTTGCATCTCTTGGTGGTCATTTTGTGTTTCCTGTCAGTTTTCATCTTTATGTACATTTTGTTTCACTTCTTTTGTGGTCATTTTTTGATCTGTTTGTGTTTGTTTTGCATCTCTTTAAAGAGACAGGGCATTTCTTTAAAGTCTCTTTGTGTCTTTGCATTCATTTTGTGTCCCTTAGTGTTTGTTTTGTATCCCTTTGCTGACGTTTAGCAGCTCTGTGTTTCTTTTACGTCTCATCGTAGTTGTCCTGTCTCTCTCTGTGGCCATGTTGCATCTTTGTGGCTGTTTTATATCTCTTTGTGGTTGTGTTGCATTTCTGCAGTCATTTTGTGTCTCTTTATGGTCATTTTGCCTCTTTGTATTCATTTGATGTCTCAGCATTTGTTTTGCATCTATTTTTTTCTATCTTTATGGTCATTTTGTGTCTCGTTGTGGCTGTTTTCATGGTGACTTTGTATCTCTATTTGTTTTGTGTGTCTTTGCAGTTGTCTTCTCTTTGTAGTTTTAATCTTTGTGTTTTTGTGCATCTTTGTGGTTGTTTTGCATCTCTTTGTGGTTGTTTTGTGTCTCTTTGTGGTTGTTTTGTGTCTCTTTGTGGTTGTTTTGCGTCTCTTTGTGGTTGTTTTGCATCTCTTTGTGGTTGTTTTGTGTCTCTTTGTGGTTGTTTTTTGTCTCTTTGTGATTGTTTTGCGTCTTATGTGGTTGTTTTGTGTCTCATTGTGGTTGTTTTGCATCTCTCTGAGGTTGTTTTGTGGTTGTTTTGCGTCTCTTTGTGGTTGTTTTGTGTCTCATTGTAGTTGTTTTGCGTCTCTTTGTGGTTGTTTTGTTTCTCATTGTGGTTGTTTTGTGTCTCTTTGTGGTTGTTTTGCGTCTCCTTGTGGTTGTTTTGTGGCTAATTTGCATCTTTGCAGTAATTTTAAGTGTTTGAACATTCTGCAGCGCTCACCTGCTTGTCCCTTCCCGCCAGGTGTGTTGCCGGAGCAACAGCTGACTGATGATGTCCTTGTGAGCGTGGGCGGGGCTACGTGGCCCTGAGGCGGTAAGGAGGAGGAGTCTCGGCCCTCAGCCCCTCCCCCCTCTCTCCTGTTGTTGCTACGGACCAGACGGACGGACACACAGACGGCCAAAGATCTCCCCTCCCTCCTCGTCCTCCTCCTCCCCCCCTCTCCCCCCCTTTCTCTCCCCCTCCTCACCTCGCCTCCTCCCTGCCTCCCTCCCCCGCCTCCCCCCTCGTCCCCTGCCACCATGCTGTGGTCACGCTGCTGGTGGAGAGCCTGAGGAAGCAGACTCTGGAAGGCGACCCTGCTCAGCCGGGGGACTTCTACCTGGTGAGTGTCTCACCTGCAGTGCGACCAGAGGGCTGAACTACGAAGCAGGTTTGACTTAGTCGGGCTTTCTTGGTGTAAGTCGGCTCGACTAAAACGAAAACCTCAGTCAGAGTCGATCATTTATCAGAGCAAGTTAAAGTCGCCTGTATGGAAACAGAACAACCACGAAGGAAGTGTAGAGAACTCAGAAATGTCTTTTGTGCTGTAAGACACAGTTAGAACGCCATAAATGTAAAACAGAAAAAAAAAAGGGAAAAACTTCAGTTGAATTTATTTGATTATTTATCGTACAAAAATGTAAAAATCCTGGATTCACACAAATCTTACAACACAGGAAAAAACATTGAGGCTCCACAAGCTGTAGATATTTAACAAACGACTTTTTAGTAATTAAGTTCATTTATTATTTATTTATTTATTCTCAAGTAAGATGTTTGTTATTTTTCTTGCTGGTGACATGATTTTATTGTATGAGATTTGCTTTATTTATTTTTATTTTTTAACAAATATTTATTCTACTTCTAATTTTAATTAATTTCATTTATTATTTCTTTTTTACAAAAATATTTGGTGTTGACTTGCTGGTAACCTGATTTTTTATTTTTTTTTTGCATAAAGTTTGTGTTAAAAAATGTTCTGTTTTAATTAATAATTATTAAGATTATTATTATTTATTTTATTGTTTATTGCTCATGTATTATTTATTAAGAATGTTGCTTTTTTTCTATGGTAATGTGATTTATTTTTTTCTCTCTCTCTCTCTCTCAGCGCGACTTCATGATTACGTATAAGTGAAGTGTGTAATCGGTTTACAGATTTTACAGCTGTTTTTTTGTACAGTTTTTCTCGTACGGTACAAATAAATAAATGAGATAAAAGTAGGAAAAGCTGAACAATGGAAATTTAACACTGCGGCTATGGACAGAGCCGACTGCTTAGTGTGTTAATTTTGTATATAAATCCCTGGTTTGTTGTGCGCTTTTGTTATACATGTGTGTATTTGTGATTTCTGTAGATTGCTGCCAAAACACTGCAGGTTCCGATTCTCCGTTTTATTATATTCCAAGTAAAGACAGATGTTGTCATATAAATGTTTATTATAATCAGTTAGTTGCTCTCATTAATCTCAGCTGTTACTGTCATGAGGAGAAAAGCGTGACCAGGACTAATCCATGGTTTTATAGCGGCGAGGGGGCCAGACTACCTGTGAACACCCCCACTGATGTCTGTGTTTGTGTCTTGTAGTCCCTGCTGGACCCGAAAACCCTCGCAGAGTGCTGGCCCCCAGATGGCTTGATGCCTGGTGAGTGTTTCATATTGACTGTGTTCATCTCAGTGGTTTCCTACATATCCCATAATGCAACAGTGTGGTGAAGAAACAAACACTCAGAAAACACTGAATAATGATAATTCCCCCCCCTTTTTTTTTTGATCATTCCATGTCACATCTTTAAAAATGTCTTTACACTCACAATCTTCAGTGTATTTAGGGAAGCCATGCCACATTTTACCTTCATACTACAGTTACAGACCCTTGAAGTACATCAGGATGGCCTTTAATTAAGTTGTTTCATTCTCATTATTTCATCCCTCATACTTTGATCAGTACAGCAGGTAGACACATTTGAGTTCTGTTGAAACCTGCAACAAAATCAGTTTTACATCCATCCAGGTGTCACAAAATCAGTTTGTTGTTTATTGAGCATCAATATGATGGGATGTGTCATAGTTTGAACAGTGAAACTGCAGCAGTTTAATGTTTAATTTCTATGATTCTGTCACAGAAACAATCATTGGTATCCTGGATGTGTTTTTGTTTTCTGACAATTCACCAGACGAAACTTAAAGAAGTGCATTCTGGGTAAACTTTTAAGGCTCATATCGGCATGTGTGATGGTGGTTGGTCAGAACAAGTTCTAGACGATGAAAGGATGACTTTTACCAGGATCATCTTCTAGACACGGTTCACTCTGTGGCAAAACTATTTTCTAATCTTATTCGGCGAGATGAGCGTTTAAGTTCACGAGTCCATCCTCCGTACTTACCTAATGGTCTGTAGCTGTGAAAATATTCATAATGTAAAGGTAAAACCTTCATGACATTAAATATACTCAAGTTAAAGTTGATTAAAACCAGGTTGGATGTACTGATTGATGGAATGAAATGAAATGATTATTACATATTATATGAGGACTCTAACCATCAGACGAATCGATAGTTCAAGTGATTGTTCTCTAACCTGTGGTGTTGGTGTGTCCTCTCAGAGAGCAGCTACTGGCAGCTCTGCCCTCCCTCCAAGTCCGGCCTGCAGGGGGGGTTACTGAGCTCTAGTTTCCCCCCCGGCCCTGTGCCCCTGGTGCCCCCAGATGCTCACCTGCAGGAGGGCGGCGACCCCCTGGACGGGGCCGCCTCTCAACCGCAGCAGCACCGGCCCCTGGCGCCCAGCACCTCAGCGTCCGAGCTGTCCCTCCCCGGAGCGGCGGCGCCCCCTCCAGGGCCCGGACCCCCTCCCCCTCCTCCGCCGCCCCCCAAACGCCACTGCCGCTCGCTGTCGGTGCCCGAGGACCTGTCGCGCTGCCGCTACACCTGGCGACCCAGCGCCTCACGGGTCTGGACTCCTGTCAGTCGCCAGCAGTGCCATGGGGGAGCCGGGGGAGGGGTTGCAGGTGGGGGGGTCGGGGCAGGAGGAGGGGGTATAGGTGTGGGAGCGGCTGGGGGCGGAGCCTGCCCTCTCCGAGCTCCCAGCTCCTCCCTGAACTCGTCGCTGCACTCCTCGTCCAGCCCCACCTTCTTCAGCCTGGCGCTGTCGCCGGACTCCCCGCTGCCCTGGACCTTCCCCTGGGACCCCAGCGAGGCGGCGGCGGGGGGAGGAGCCTGCTGCTGCTTCTTCCCCTCGCCGTCCTCCTGCTCCTCCTCACCCTCCCCCCTCCACCCGCCTCCCCCTCCTCAGAGGCGATTCTCCCTCTCCCCTGTGCTCATCAGAGACTCGGCGGCCTCCACCTTCCTGCCCCCGCCTCCGGTGCCGAGCCAGTCGGCGGTGCCTCCGCCGGGCTGCGCCGCTGCGGCCGGAGCGACCGCAGGGGTCCCGGTGCCCGCCTCGCCGTCCTCGGCCTGCAGCACGCCGTCGTCTCTGCGCCGCAGCCTCCCGCCACAGCTGCCGCGCTGCCACTCGCAGCCCTGTGACCTGCTGCTGCTCAAACCGGGTCTGAAGCGACGCCGCGACCCTGACCGACCCTGCGCCCGACCCGTCCTCGACTTCACCAAGATGACGCAGGTACTGCAGGAGCTCCCCGATCTGAACATGATTCATTCATGTAGTTTGAAGCTGTCATATTTAATCATATAAAGACGCCTGTCAGGTGTCGTTATGAGGCGACGCCTGAAGGATCTTAAAGATTTTTAAACTGGTTTGTTCGCTTCTGCTGGCATTTTACGATCGAGGGTCAACAGTTAGTCCATTGATTTATTTGTTCCAGCAAATAATCAACAGATGAATGTAAATACTTGTGTATTATTATTGTTACTTGTGATGTAAAAGTCTTTCTTCCTGTCATCCTTGCAGACTCGCAGCATCGACCCACAGTGTCTGGAGCGCGGTGGCGGCAGGCTGGCCTGCGGCGGCGACATTTGCATGGGCATGGAGCCCTTCATGGGCGACTTCCGGGGTTCCTGCTCGCCGGCCGAGTGTCTGGGCAGGACCAGCATCGGGCCGCTGAGCGAGAGCGACGAGGAGTGCCGCGAGGACGACGACGACGATGACGATGACGGGGAGGAGGAGCCAGATGAGCGCGAGGCGGCGCAGCAGGCCGTGTTCGAGAGGGACTGTACAGAACTGGACTTGAACTTAATAGAAGAAAACTGACGTATTTGTAAATGAAGGCTGTTCTCTGTTTTCTAATTTAGTTTTATTTTGAAACCCCCTTCGTCATGGACCACCATCGTCTCAACACTCGGCGCCTCCTTGCCACCAATCAGCAAGGCTCTCAGGAACAACACCTTCTCTCATTGGATGAGCTGATTGATGACGACAGTGATGATGTGGCTGCCGGCGTTAAGGACTCTTTAAGTGCTGCGGCTTCACCTGGACTCACCTGGAGCGTCTCTGCTGTGTGTTGTACAGCGAGGATCTCCACTACAGGTGTGTGAAGCCCAGACGGTCCAGGTTTTCTCCAACACGCAGCCGCCGAGTCTCTTTTATGGTCTGACGAGGCGTCCGCCGTGAAGCGACCTGAAACGTCACCACGCCGACCGCACAGCAGGTTCAGCTGCATCCAAAACACCAAAGATTCCAAATCTTTCAGGTTGACGGTTCCTGATCGTTTTTAGAGATCAGTTATTAGAGGAAAATGCAGAAAAATCACAGATTTTAAAAAATAAATAACTGGAGCAAACTGAAGAATTAACAAACTTGAAGCTGCTTGAGGGGAAACTTAAAAGATTTAATTAGAACCCAAACAATTTGCCCAAACTTTGCGCTTATACATATTAAAAGTTCGCGCTGAAAATAAAAAGGATGATGTCATTGTTAAACGTTTCACAAATTAGTTCAAACTTACCTTTAAGACGATGCTCGACTCCACACCTCCGTCTGCTCAGCTGTGCTACGTACTCTGCTGCATGTGCTGCAGACAGCACTGGACAAACTTTACGATAACACCATTTTTAGATGACCTTTTTCTGAACTATGTTCAGTAAAAAATACACATCAGCGCACACCGAACAAGCTTCGGTCAAAATCAAAAGAATTTAGTAAATATGTGGCTGTCTCAGATTTTGTTCAGAGTTTACGGATTTGTTATGAAGCAACTCGTGGCTTTGCACATGTATTGACAACATAAAGACCCCAATGAACACCAGTTTTTGTCTCCTACAGATGAGTCCACATCACCATTCTGTCCAAATTGCTGAAAAAAAAAAAAAAAGAACCATGTGTTGTTGTTGAACTTTCCGGGGCCCCAGTAGCCTCCTCGCTTGAAAATGTTTCTCATTTTCAAGGGGCTATAATTATAAAATTGGCCTCTGCTGAAGCCATTCAATCATCTGGATCTCCTGGAAACAATTTTGTTTGCGTTTCCGCTAAATTCAAAGTGACTGTTATGTATCTGAAGATGTTGGACCCTAAAAATACAAAACTTTCCAGGTCTGAAAACGCTTGAAAATCTCAAGATTTGGCGAAAAATATTTTACAGAATGTAGTTTTGAGTCCCAAATAACAAATGTGTGAACTCAGCAGGCAAAATCTCCGATAGGGCAGCAACACCGCTTTCTAAAAATGAGGGACTGACCCACAACATATACGCCAACATCAATACATGTGACAGGCCAATAAAGTTTAAATCGGCTGTCAGGGTTTGATGGTTCAGGTCAGCCATTTCTGCACAAATTTAACTCAGTACTATTATTTTGATAATGAAATCAAATTAAATTAACAGCAAGCCTCTGTTTGAATTTCATTTTAACAACGTTCAGCTTTAATAAAACTTAAATAGAAGTTTATTCTTCTGTCACACAATTGCTAAGTTTGAAATTATTCTACGTTTCAGGCTCATTTTTGTCATTTTTTTCAGCCAAAGCTGCAACAAAATGTGAAGAAATCCTCTTTAGACCTAAAAAACAGGCTGTTATTTTATGCATGCATTAGCTAGAAGGATAAAAGCTGATATGCAAAGAGAAAGGCGAGAAAAAAAACGTTCTGCCATCCTTAAAAAGTTTCATAAAGAATTGAATTTGAGGCTGTGAAATTCTCGCAGCAGTTCAACAGGATTTAAAGTTCTTATTTAAACGTGAGATTTTCTGCATCATTAATCAGCTGCTGCCTGTTCAACCGTAACGTTAACATCAGTCATGACATTCAGGTGAGTCACGCTGATCACTCACCTGCCTGGACACCACCTGGTGGAGTCGCGTGACCTCGGCGTGGTGATGCGTTCAGGGTGGCTGCCGTGCGGCGGCGGCGTCCCGTCGGGCTTCACTGAGGGCAGGTAGCCACTGATGCTGTTGTTCACCTGAGTGTTCACACATTCCTGTTGCACACACCTGTCACTGAAAACACTACGAACACTGTGTGTGTGTGTGTGTGTGTGTGTGTCTGTCTGTCTGTGTGCGTGTGCTTGTGTGTGTGTGTGTGTGTGTGTGTGTTGGCGCTGACATCACTCTCCAGGTGATCATGTGACTTGTGTCCAGGTTGAATCCAGACTCTGGTTTTACATTCCTCCATTTAAAGTTCTCATGTAAACATACGAGCAGGAGTGACTTTATCTCCATGACAGAGCTGCAACTATTATTTCCTCCACTGATTAATGTAATTATTTGTTCTCGATTAATATTTGCTCGTTTGGTCCCTAAAATGTCGGAAAATTGTGGTAAAAAGGCAGCAACCCAAAGATTTTCACTTTACTTTCATAGTGGAGTAAATAAACCAGCTGCAGTTAAAAACGAAAAAAAAAAGACTCAAACCGATTAATCAATTATCAAAACAGTTTAAAATCCATCAGCTGTAGCTCCACATGGATAGCTCGTCTGTGGCTGGTCGTTGGACCCCAGATTGTCAAAAGCAGATGAATTACTTGTGAAAATAGTTGCTCATTTTTGCCTGAGGTTCTGCTAAAATCACGCATCTACTTAATAACATCCCCAAACCGACCACACCAGGAGTCCGCCTGGGCGTTGACTGCAGCTGGGAATCATTTTTATGATTAGAAGTGTCCATCTGGTTTTGTCCACAACCCAAAGCCACTGAGTTTACTGCCTCGGAGGAGGAAAGAAACCTGAAAGGAATCATATTTAAAAATCTGAAGTCAGCACATTTAGACTTTTTTTGTTGTTGTTGCAAAAGTTTACTCTGATAAACCGATCATGCGATTATCGGAATAGTTGAAGATTAATTTAACATTTGACAACTGACTGATTAATTCTTGGGCTGCAAGGTGGCGCAGTTGGTAGCACTGTTGCCTCGCAGCAAGAAGGTCGCCGGTTTGCGTCCCGGTGGGGGCGCCGGAATCTTTCTACATGTTCTCCCCGTGCAGCGTGGGTTCTCTCCGGGTTCTCCGGCTTCCTCCCACACAGTCCAAAAACATGCTGAGGTTAATTGGTGATTGTAAATTGTCCGTAGGTGTGAATGTGAGTGTGCTTGGTTGTCTGTCTCTAAGTGTAGCCCTGTGATAGACTGGTTACCTGTCCAGGTGAACCTGCCTTCACCCTGAGTCAGCTGGGATAGACTCCAGCCCCCCATGACCCTAGTGAGGATTAAGCGTGTATAGATGATGGATGGATGGATGATTAATTCTTGCTGTAGCTGTTACTTAAAAAAACAAAAGCAGTCAAAGTTGTTCAATGAGCAGCTTCTAATGTGGACAGTAGTGACGAATCCATCCAGTAAATCTCATTCATTTACTTTATGAGAATTATTTCACCTTCACTCTTTTTAGAAAATGTTCTTCGCTGTCCATAGATTAAAAAATGTTTATTTATTTATGCTGAAAGACATGAATTATAGGCAGCTCCATTTACTTTTATCTTTACATATTCCTTTATACTGACTCGGGCAAAAAAACCACTAATATTGTAAAACTTCAGAACGTCACTTTTGGCTGCATTCAGTCTGGAAAAGTCACAAGAGTTGATGTCGTGCAAGTCGTCTGAGAACTGGTTGTTTTGTATGTTTAGTTTACTATGATTTTCACTTGAAACCCACAAAAAAGAACAAAAAGAGAACAACAAAGGTCACGAAGCCTCCACGCTGCTTCTTTGGTTTGTTTTTTGTTTTTTTTTTTAAATTGAGAATCACATTCCTGCTGATTGTTTCACATCCTCTGTCTGGTTTCAGTTTGAGTTTGCAGAGAGGTAGTCCATTGCGGTCCGCGTTGAGCAGCTTTCGTTTTCTCACAGTTATTTTATTGTCGTGCGGGGATGCAGCTGAAATCAAACGGTGATGCGTTCAAGGACGCGCCATCGTCACAGAGTTGCCAAAATGCATCTAAGTTAGAAAGTCAAACCCCAGAAGACAATCAACATGTAAACACGATAATGAAGGTCGTGTTTGAAAAAGGGTTGACGCATTTCAGCTCAGCAGGCCAGATTTCAGATGTCTTAAGGTTCCCGAACGCACCAAAAAGGGATTCAGTAACACGTCGGAGAGTTAAAGCTTCTGAACGCTGCCCGATGGATTATGATCCTGACGACTTTACGGTTACATTTTGAGACGTTTCTTTACACCCAAAAGCAGCAAATTCACTTCATAGAGAAAGAACGTGGTGTTGTGTTGGCGAGCTCTTCTGCCCCACGGAGGCCGAACGCAGTAACCGAGACTTGAATCTGACTTCTTGACATTTTAATTCACCTTTTAAAAACATTTCCACTTGGCGTGGAAAGTGTGTCACGTTGCGGAAAAACTCCAACAACAGAGACTGCGCTCTGGCTCATTACAGCTGCTTCTTGCTTCTTGTATTTATTTATTTATTTATTTTTTTAAGTCATTTTTTAAGCAGCACAAAATTCTGTTCAACCACGTTCAGCAGAGTCGGAGCAACTGCACATCATGTCTCTGAAATTCACAGTGAATTTCTTCTGCCTGCTCATTAGCGTAAATGAACAAGCATAATTCTGTCCACTGATTTATAATCAGCCTTAAACAGCATAACAGTAAGGTTTTATATCTAAAATGTGTTTCACAGTTTGTGTATTACTGCAGTCTGCCTCTGTGGGGCGGTGTTGCAGCAGTTGTGAGGATAAAATGCAGCATTTTCCGTTTGTTTAATTGTTTTGTTTGTTTGTTTTCCTGTTCTGTCACGTTGTGAATCACCTGCTGGTCGTTCTGATTTAGCTCTTGAAGGAGAAGTTCTGCGATTTGACAAATGCACATTTTCCTCGAGTGTGAGATGTTCCGATGAATGTTCGTCTCATGTTCATCTGTAAAGCACTGAAGCTGGAGTCCAGATGTGGTTAGCTTAGCTTAGCAATAATTTGGGGAACCACAAGCGTCCTTTTCATTCGAGGTGTTACGTGATGTTCAATTATGGGCGTAAATTCCACATCGGCCTCCGACCTGGAATTCCAAATCGGAGATATCAGGAATTTATCAAACATTTTATGGTGCTAGTATATGTTACAGAAAACTGTAACATGATGAAAAAGTCAAGAGAAAAGGTTCCATGGAAACAGAAGTTAAAGAAAAAAGCTGTGACATGAGAAAAAGTCACATTTTTTTCCCAAAGTAAAATTTGTAATGTGCCAATAAACTTTTCATGGAAAAAAAGTCGTAGCAGGACAAAAAGTTCAAAGAAAAAAAAATCCAAGGCAAAGGTGGTCGTATAGAATAAAGTCAAAGTTTTCTGAGGATAATCTAACGTGAGATTAAAGTTGCCACATGAGAATGAATTCACATTTTCCCAGTAAAGTCGGAACATGAGAATAACATCACTAAGTGTCAACATGCTGGCAGTTACCTCCAAATAAAAACCAGTATCACCCCTAAAAGCACCTCTTCCTTTTAGAGGAGGTCCTGTTTGTTTGGATCAGTTTATCTGGTACACTTATCTGGTGCGACTGCAGAGTTAGCGTCCAAGCTAATGGCTAACGTTGCTGTTTGTCAAACTGCTGAACTACTCCTTTGCTAAGAGATCGCTAGTTAGGAAGTGTGACTGTCTAAAGGGTCGGTTCACCCGAATTTCTAAAGTGACTGAACATGAAAGAATTATTTATAAGAAAAGAGTGTTTTGTCCGGAAACATGCAATGTAACACACATACAAACACACACCGTTTCCCTGAACAACATAATCACATCGTGTCCCCATTAACACACACGGCCCTCCTGGTTTGTTGGTTTGTTTCTGTTGACTGGTCCATAACGCCCAGCATAAGCCTTAACTGAACATATTCTATTATTCTGTAAATCAAGACGTTAAAAAGAAAAAAAAAAAAAAGGAAAAGACAACACTAACAGAGAAGAAAAGGAAATGTGTACTGTAGCTGTTAAATTTTTAGTCCTTCTGTTCATCATTTTCTGCTGTTTTTTCTTAATATTTCTAATCTGATGTCTGAGCGCGGCGAGGTGTCGTGATGAACGCATCGTGTTTGAGAAAATAAAAAATAAAAAAAAGCTTGAGGGCGGCGGAGGAGCAGTCATGTACAGAGTTAGCGGAGAGTCTCGGACATCTCTTGTCTTTTAGAAATGTTTTTTATTGTATGTGATTTAAAAAAAAATACAAAAAAAAAATGACCACATGGCAATTTGAAAAGCAGTTTGTGAATAAATTAAGTTTACTGAGAATTATTTTACAAAGAAAGGGGAAACTGGTGTCCTGTGTTTATTGTCACTGCTGGTTTTGTTCAGTTACTGTTCTAAAGGTTTGTTTGTTTTTATCCTGTCGCTGTTTAAAAGTGAGAAAAGACTCGACGTGACAATTTTACAAGGAAATATAAAAAAATAACGTCACAATTTAATGAGTAAAGAAGGCAACACGAGAATAAGGTAAAGGAAATGAGGACGCGCCCATTTTGAGAAGAGAAAAAGAACGTAAATGTTTTAAACAAAAAATGTAGCAGCACAAAAATAAAGAAAAGTCACCGTGTGGGAATCACGGAATAATTTTATGAAGTAAAAAGCTTTTTAAAAAAAAAAAGTAATCATCTGAGAATAACGGGACAGTTTATTTGAAAAAAAAGGTCAAAACATAAGAATGATGGAACATTTTTACAAGTAAAAAAATGTAACAAAAATAAAGAAAAACGTCACAGTTTTGGAAGAAAAAAGTCGCAACATGAGGATAACGCAGTCGTTTTATGAGAAAACAATGTTGCAGCTTTAAAAGTCGTAACCTGAGAATAATGTAACAATTTGATGGAAAATAAATCGCAACATGAGGGCAGCGCAACAGTTTTGTAAGGAAACAAAGTTGCCACCTGAGAATAACGTGACAATTTTTAAGGCTAAAAGTAGCAACATGAAGACAACTGTTTGTATGAGTCATAAAGTCGTAACATGGGAACAAGTTAACAAACTTATGAGGGAAAAAGTCGTAGAAGGAAAATAAAAAAGATGGCACCTGAGGATATAACGGGAAAAAAAAGTCCCCACAAAACTAGCGCAGCAGTTTCATGAGGAAACAAAGTCAGTACATAAAAATGAAGAAAAAGTCGCCACCTGAAAATGATGTAATATTTTTACATGAAAAGTATTCACAACAAAAAGAACTTTATGAGGAAAAGTATCATAATTTGAAAATAACGACAGAAGCTGTACAGAATAATATAAGAATTTTTTTAAAACAAATTATTAAGGGAAAAAAGTTGAGATGAAAATAATTTAACAAAATAATGAGCAAGAAAGTCAAACGTTAAAGTTATGTGACAAACTGAGGAAAAAAATCGACGTGAAAATATTGTTCAAAATAAGTACGAAATGATCGTAACAGGACAATAAGTTATAGTTTTATTTGGATAAAAGTTGTACAATTAATTTAGTTTGCCAACCTACAACTTACTTTTTAATGTTAGCAAAAACATACAGAAGAGTAAAAAATGGTCAGCTCGGTAGTAACACAAGTATTAACGTACATATGAATAGTTTCAGAAGTAGGTCAATAAATCTGTTTATTAAAAACAGCTAGTTTTAGTGAGTTATTCATGAACTTTAGGCAAAGAAATCCAAAGAGTACAAAAAAATTCAATCCAACATGATGTTAAGGATCAAAATGAAGATAAAGTAAATGAGTCTTTAATTCAGCTGTTTGTAATCATAAACTATAATTACAAGGAAAAAACATTCAGAAATTCTTAAAATATAATATGACGAGTTTGTTACAGTCAAAAATCAAAGTGCAGGTGAAGAACAGCGGCTTCCTGTTTCCGTCACGTCCAGTAAAACCACACGAGAAAAGTCGAGATGCTTCCGTCTGTTTTCAGTTTTTGTCGGCAGGGCTGCTCTCTGAGGGGGTCGAGGTGGGGCCGCTGGCCTCCGACCCCCCGCTGGAGGAGGTGGAGGTGGTGGAGGAGGTGATGGCCGGGGCCGAGGCCACGCTGATGGGGACGATCCTCTCCTTCCCATCGTTGGCGGCTCTCTCCCGGGGCGCCTGGATCTGCAGCCGGCCGCCCACCAGCGAGCAGGTGACAGTTTCGGGTTCAACGCCGTGCGGCAGGTCAAACTCCTGCCTGAACTCCTGACACCTGTAGGAGTAGGAGCCCTTCCCGTCGTCCTGCTTCTTCTCCGTCCTGCCGCTCACTCTCAGCTTCCGGCCGACCTGTTTGACCGACAGCTCCTCCGGGGAGAACTCCTTGGTGTCCAGGCTGAGGGCGAAGCTGCTGCCGTCCTTCCCCAGCTCCTGGAAGGCGATGGGCTTGAAGACCGTGGTGGAGGAGGAGGTGTGGTCAATCTCCTCGAAGATCTTCTGGTGCAGCCGCTCCATGTACTCCATGTTCTGCCTCATCTCCTGCATGTGGCGGATCATTTCCTGTTCGATTTGGAAGAAGAGCGGCCGGGTCTCGGGCCACAGGCTGCGGACAGGCCAGTGCAGGTCCAGGAAAGGCCTCATGGCGATGGGGGACGGCTGGAAGACGCTGGGACACAACATCCTGACGCTGGCGATGGAGGTTTCAGATCAGCTGCTTTAGTGCGGAGTTGTTCTTTCTGGCTGCCTGATGTCCTGCCTCCCTGCTGTTTATATACACCAACTGCCACCACGCCCACCGCCGCCGCCGCCTCTGCCGGAAAGTTCCAGCAGCATTCCTCTGTGTGTGTGTGTGTGTGTCCTCACCTGCTTTATAAAGACCATGACTGAGTCCTGCAGCAGAAATAGAACAAAGCTGAGACGTGTTGGCATGTGGCAGCAGCTGGACACACACACACACTCTTACATGCCCGTCGTTGTGAGGACTGCCAATGACATAATGCTCCGAACCTGAATCCAGTTTATCAGGACTTCACCCTGAAATCTGATGATCAAACATCTGAGCAAGAAGGTTCCCACAACAGCAATGCAGACACACACAGAGTCATGTCTTTATCACTTCTGAGGACATTACAATGACTTACCAAGTCTTCAACTCTAAAGTCTGGGGTTTTAACTTATGAGGAAACCCCCTAATAATAATAATAAGTATACACAGACTTCATCACTTCTGAGGACATTACAATGACTTACCAAGTCTTCAACTCTAAAGTCTGGGGTTTTAACTTATGAGGAAACCCCCTAATAATAATAATAAGTATACACAGACTTCATCACTTCTGAGGACATTACATTGACTAATCTTTAACCCTAAAATCTGCTGATCTAATGTCTAAAGAGGCAGGATCTCTATGATAATAGCTGATATAAATAAATGGAGTCGTGTTTCTGTCACTTCTAAGTGCATTAAAATCTGGTGAGCTAACGTGTGAGGACAAATGCTCTCCCTGATAACAATAAGAATATACACACAGTCATGCTTCTGTCATTTCTGAGGACATTACATTGACTTAAACTAACCATAAATCAAGTCTTTTTTTGTTTTTTTTACCAATGATTTATACAAGTCAGAGTCGGTGGCAGCGCAAGCTAAAGACAATGCTGTCAGAAATACAGCCTCTGAGTGGCTTCTTCTCCAAAAGCACCAAAGGCTCGTTGGTGTACTGAATCACACGATGCTACCTCATTTATTTCAATAAAAGTTGGTGAACACTTTGTACATGTACTCGACCTCAGCGGGACTCGAACCCGCGCCCCTGTGTGATTGTCAAATGAACGAAAGCCTGGTCGTATTCTGACAGAAACACGCTGCTGTGGCTCTCTAGTCTGTGTTTACTTTAATTCTTAATTATAAAAGTGAGACTTTCGTATGAGTAAAGTTTGAATATTAATCTTTAACGACACTCGTCTCGGTAAAACTCGGACGTAATGTTTGCGTTGATGGTAAATGCTGTCAGCTTGGTGTCGCTGGATTTTTTAGGAGACACTGGAGCTCCGAGTTTAGCCTCTGAGCAGATCTCACTGAGCTGTCTCGGAAAAACAACTCATCGCCAACGTTTCTATTTTTGCCTCTATTTTTTTTTTAAGGGACACAGCTCGCTACTTCCGCCCTTTGCATTCCCATCCAATCAGATCTTTCCTGGATCAGCTGTCAGCCAATGACACGTCAGTTTTATAAGAAACATAATGACGCATCAACTGAAGTCGCTCCTGTTGCATACTACGAATAGAATGGCTGCCCTCAGACTGTCGTCATCGGGGGATTAGCTCAAATGGTAGAGCGCTCGCTTAGCATGCGAGAGGTAGCGGGATCGATGCCCGCATCCTCCAAAGCTTTTCTCTTCTCCAGAGAACTACATTTTCTTCACATGTTTAACTATTTTAAGGCAATTTTGAACCTGGGAATCTCAGGGTGTTTTCGGATTTAAATCTACAGGTTCTGGTGGGTTTGTTTGTGTTTCAGCTCATTTGCAGTTCATTGTTTTGCTGTGTGTGAGAGCATCTCTGTACTGGCATTTATCCATCAATGAAAAAATAAAATCAATGAAAACAACTGATTGATGTATCAAGAAATGTTTACATATAAACTGAAACAGACTAAAACTAAAAAAAAGTAAATGTGGACACAGAATTAATTAATAATAACAATCACTATTATTATCACATATACATCCATATAAGAATGTAAAACTAGAACCAATAAACAGCAGAAAGCAGAAATAAATCCTTAAATAAATAATTTGGTCCAGAAATGCATTAATAAGTGAAATTAACAAAAATATAAATGCAGCGATAAATAAGTAATTCAATTGATTAATATGGAAATTTAAAAATAAGAAAGAACAAAATGCATGCAGGGATAAACACATAACTCAATCCATTAATAGTACGGGGATATAAAGAAACGCATGCATCTGAAAAATCAAGGACAAATATATTTTAGAATTTTTTAAAACCTGTAATAAATAAACTAATATGATAACATTTTAAATAAAGAATTGTGTATATATAAAATAAATTAATTGAATTAAATAAAGTTTCATTGATCAAAGTGCTTTGCATAGTTTTAAAAAAGGAAAAACATCTTCAAAGTCAAAATAAAGAATACAACGTGTAGATTTAACACTTTATTTAACAACTTTAGTTGTTCTCTACTTTTCATTTTCTGCATTAAATAGTGTTCTAATGTGTGCCAATGAAAATTGCTAACCTGGATGTTTCCTCCCGGTGGGGGCACCGGAATCTTTCTGCGTGGAGTCTCCATGTTCTCCCCGTGCAGCGTGGGTTCTCTCCGGGTTCTCCAGCTTCCTCCCACACAGTCCAAAAACATGTTGAGGTTAATTGGTGATTCTAAATTGTCCGTAGGTGTGAATGTGAGTGTGCTTGGTTGTCTGTCTCTAAGTGTAGCCCTGTGATAGACTGGTTACCTGTCCAGGTGAACCTGCCTTCACCCTGAGTCAGCTGGGATAGGCTCCAGCCCCCCCGCGACCCTACTGAGGATTAAGCGGTGTATAGATAATGGATGGATGGATGGATGTTTCCTTTCAAAATAAATTTATAGAATCATCATTTTCAGGATACGACAGCTTCACTGCAACAAATAAACCCCTAATTTATTTTTTTAGTGTTTTGAGTCACAAACTCATGATAACAGGATGATTTTCATGTTTAAGATAAGATAAAAGTTTATTAAGAGAAAATTGCTTTATTGTTTGGACACCAAACTATTTTCAGGAACATGTTCAGAACCTGTGTGAGTGTTTGCAGCCAAACACTTTGTTGTTCTGAAATATCTGCTGATCAACAAGTATTGATGTGAACGTGCAGACCAATGAAGCTGCATTAAAATAAACATTAAACAATCTAATGTCCACATTTAAACAACCTTTTTACTGTTCATGTCCCGAAACAAAAAATAAATTTCCCTTTATTTAGTTACCATTTTTGACAACCTGTTCCTGCTGTTCCAAACAAAACAGACTAAAAATTTTAAATTGTCATTGACAGAACAGCTGTCAGTGCAGCCACGAGGGGGCGCTGCTCCCCAGCAAATACGTCATCCCCGCAAATAAAGGTGAATTTTTTCCATGAGAAAAACACACATGAAGACTCCAACCTTTAATTTCACTCAGGATTTAATTTAAAATCCAAGTTAACAACAAAAACATCAAATTTCACTCTTCGTATGTTTTTCTCAGGTTCGTTCTTTTGCTCTACGTTCGTAACAAACTGCAGGAACCTCAGTCAGAACATTCACAGCTGAGTTGATCGCTGAGGTCAGAGGTCAGAGCGCTACAGAGAGTGTTTGACGGCGTGGACAGCCTCGATGACGTTGTGGCGTCTGTCGGCGGCCGCTGGGATGCTTGTGGTCGGGGCCTGGGACACGGTGAGCAGAGCGCGGCGTCCGTCGATGGCGTCGTCGAGGTGAAGCAACAGGAGCTCCAGCTGCTCATTCTCTCGGCTCAGATCCTCTTCATGTTTCTTCAGGATTTGTCGCTGCAGCACTGCGGCGTTCAGTCGCTGCATCAGCGGCTGCAGCTCCAGGAACTCACAGGCCTCCTGCAGAAAGACACAAACAGGTTGGACAAACAACCACTGTCGCTTTAGACTAATCTGAACCACAGACTTTACGCAAAAGATGGATGCAGCCTGACGCCAGAAAAGTGAAGTCTTAAACCTGCGTTCTTTGTGCCAGCCAGCAGGGGGCGACTCGTCTGGCTGCCTGATCGTACAGAAGTCTGTGAGAAAATGAATCGTCTCACTTGATCTGATTACTCAGTAAACGTTTTCCTAATTTGAAGCCCTCCAAACAGCTACTTTTCTTCTTCACTGGTTCAGTCGGTCTCTTCCTGTCTGAGATGTAAAACAATTTATTGTTTATGTTGTAAGCTAGGTTCATTTTATCAACAAATTTAAAGATCTAATTGAAAGCTTTACGACAGAAAAATAGTAACGTCTTAGTTTTCAGCAGTATGTTGTTAAAAACAAACATGCTAACCCGTCACATTGCCGTTAAATGGCTTTTATTGGTCGTAAAGTGGCATTTATACACAAACTCTTTCCTTTTAAACAACTAAACTCCAAAACAATCCAAAATGCCAAATTTTGGCCACGATAATCGACCGGAGCGATACTGGTCCGCCTCTACCCACAACGTACATCCTGTGAATCAGACTAGAGCAAGGTAAGGAGAAAACCTGAAAGACTTCAATGAACATTTTAAGGCCGCAGCTATTTCCTGACAGCAGCACCGTACCACACAGCCCACCTTGTTTCTGTGCTCCTCTGTGGGACGTGATGAAGATGACGAGACACTCTGCAGCTTGCAGCACATCTCAGCAACAAGCAGAACCTTCTCGGCCTGAAACATTGGAGCAGAAGGTGAATCAGAACCAGCTGACAGTCGTGGGTGTGACAGCGGCCGGACAGGCGTGAGTTTCACCTTGGCTGTGACGGCCTGCAGCTCGTCGGCGGCGTTTTCGTCGAGGACGCTGAACTCGGTGAGCCGCCTCCTCGCCTCCATGCAAGCTCGGCTCAGCTGATTCCGGAGCTGGTAACACTGATGGCTCACATTGGCTTCCAGGTCTCTTTCCATCAAGGTGCATCCTGCCTTACAGGCCATCTCCTTCTCCTTCAGAGAGATGATGGAGGAAGAGAACCAACAGTTTTATATGACAACATTCTGAGTGAATGTGTCAGACGAGGCTACAACTAAGAATTTAAGAGTTCATTTGCTGAAACGGACAACTCCATTTTTGTAGATTTTCAGAAAACTAATTTTTTTGTTGTTTGCTTGAGACAACATCAACCAAAGTGAAGTTGAGTGGATTTGACTCAGTAGACATGATGTGACAGAGGTAGAGATAACTTAAGTTTGATTGCTATTGTCTCAGGAAGACGATGGAAAAGTGGGTTTTCTGAAGGTCTGTGAAGATGGAGTTATCCGTTTTTGCAAATGAACTCTTCAACTACTTCCTGTCTTTGGTCTATAAAATGTCTGTGGAAAATACTGTTTACAGAAGATGTCAAATCCTTTTTTTGTCAAAAAATCCAAAGAGGACGAAGAAAGAAAAAAGAAAAATATCCACATTGAAGAAGCTGCAAGGAAAGAATTTAGACTTTAAAAAAAAAAAAAAAGTTAAACAAACCAAATAATCCATTAATAAAATGTTCCCGATTGATTTAATAGCTGACGATGAATCGATTAATCTTTATTTATTATCAGTATTATTGAGACTTTTTTGATTCTTTTGGCCGATTCTATGAACAACTGTCATATTTCTGGTCTCAGCTCATTGATGAAGTAGCTGCTGCACGCGAGGAAAACTGAACTGAAGAAGCTGCTGATCACTTTTCTAGAGAAGAGTCTGAACTCTGAACGTCACACGACACCAAATCTGACAGAAATTCATTTCTACTCTTAAAATTTGCTGGAGGCGACCAAATCAGAGCTAAAAATCGAGTTTAATTCATGCATTCTCCGTCCGGCTTTAAATTGGAGCTTTACAGAATGGAGTTTGGTTTGATGAAGGTTTGTTCTAGAACTGCATCGAATGATTATTTTCACCGTCAATTAATCTGTCAGTTATTTTCTTGTTTAGTTGATAGTTCTGTCTATAAAATGTCAGAAAATGATGGAAAACTGTTGCTCTGCGTTTCCCAACATGACAAATGTCTTGTTTTGTTCTTAACACAAAGATATTCAGTTAACTGTCACAGAGGAGGAAAGAAAGCAGAAAAGATTCACATTTCAGTTTTTGTTCTTTTAAATGCACCGACTAATAAAACAGCCGGCGATTACTGTTGTAGTCGACAGCTAACTGATCATCAGCTGTGGTATCGGACGGTCGGTGAACAGTCGGAGCTCAGAAATGTGTCGGGCAGAAGCTGCTCATTGACCGTCGCAGCACTGACCAGCAGCTTGTTCTCCTCCTCCGCCTGGCTGCTGAAGCCCTTCCGGGTTTTGGAGAGGTTCTGTTCCAGCTCATCAAGCTCCTGGGTTTTCTGCTGCAGAGCCTTCGTGTGCTGCAGATTAGCGTCCTTCAGCTTCTGGTATTCCTCTGAAGCTGTCATCTGTCCAACAGACGAAGACGCAAAACTGAAACTAGTTAAACCTCTCAGACTCGAGTCACGTCTGACGCACAGATGTTAGGTTGTTCTGGGAGGTACCTCGCTGTAGCAAAAGCCCACGTACTGGTCTCCTTTCTTCAGCTTGTGGATTTCCCTCATCGAGTCCCTGTGCCTCTGCTCTGCAGACAGCGCCAGGTTCTGCAGTTTGACCTGCTGCTGCTCACACTGGCTCAGCATCTGTTTCCTGAAAACACACCAGAGTTCACAGATCAAAGAGCTGCAGTCGATCACTCTGCGTCTACTGACACCAGAGCTGCACCGATTAACCGATAGAAAATTAAACCAGATTTTTTTTTGCTCCGATTTGGTCGCCCCCAGCAAGTTTTAGAAACAGGATGAATTTCTGTCACATTTCTTGTCGTGTGACGTTCAGTTGGGGGTTTTTGTTGCTCAACATGGTCGATAATCTCCCAGAAAAATGATCAGCTGACTGCAGCAACTAAATGAAACAACTTTATTGACGACCGATTAATGCTGACAACAGAGCTGCAGCGATTGATCGATTAGTCGTCAGCTCTTACAACTACCGCTGGTATTTTGATGATCCCTTTAATGGACGGGACTGTATAAATTGTGTGATTACAGCATTTTAAATGTGAATTTTTCTGCTTTATTTCCTCCTCTACGACCTCTTTGCAGAATATCTTTGCAGACAAAACAAGACGTTTGTCATCTTGGACTGTGAAACCCCGATTGACATTTTATAGACTAAACAACCAATTAAACAACATCAACAATCATTGCTACAGAATGAACCTTCATCAAACCAAACTCCAAAAAGTTCCAATTTAAAGCCGGACAGAGAATGCATGAGTTAAACCTGAGTTTTTGCTCTGATTTGGTCGCCTCCAGCAAATTGTAGAATCAAGTAGAATTTCTGCCAAATCGATGCCGTGTGACGTTCAGCTGGAGGTTGATGTAGCTCAACAGAGTGGCGAATCTTCACGAGAAAAATGATTTAACTTGAAGTTCAGCTTTTCTCATATGCAGCAACTACATTTATCAATAAGTCAAAGGCCAGAAATATGAAATGAAAAAACCTTTTCTGGTCTGAATAGTAGCTGTAAGACCTGGATTAACCCTCTGAAAAACAATCACTGTCTGATCAGTTTTGTCACATTGTTCTCCTGGGATCAACACATCCAACGATTATCCAAGTGCCCACAGGTGTTACCGACACTGAACTCAGTTTTTGAACTCTGGGCTGCTTTTCAGTTTTGTTTTTTGTTTTTACAAACACGCAGAATAAACTGATTTAGATTAAACATCACAATTTTAAACTTAAATCTACCGTAATTAATTTTCCTGACAGCCAACGATTCTGATGATCATTTTAACGGTTTACATCACAGATGATCAGACCGTTGCTTCTGTTTTTTACAATTTCTGGCTGATAAACGGTGTCTGTTTGGTGATATTTCAAAGACAAGATGCCTTTAAAGTGAATTTCGTGGCTCAGAAGGTGAATCTAATAAAGTCTCAGTGGATGCTGCAGAGGAGGAGTGTTGGACTGACCTCTCAGCGCTGAGAGTGGACTTCAGGTCCTGCATGCAGTCATCCCACTGCTCCTGCAGGCGCTGCAGCCGTCGGTCCTGCTGCGCCAACAGCTGCTCCACCTGCTGCAGGTGGGAGCGCTGAGCATGCGCTGACTGACGCTCCACCTCCTGCAGGTCGGCCGCCACTCTCTGCAACACAAACAGGAGGCGACAGGCTGAGTCAGCAGGTTGAGCTAAACTGATCATTAATCTCATCGATGAAGCTCCAACATACTGTGTCTCTAAAGAATATCAGCCAAAACGTTGATAAAATCAGCCACAAAAATCCAGTGTCAGTGGGGATGTGATACATTTCCAACAGAAATGGTTCCATGAAGCTGCTTCACATGGCTGAAAATGTAGTTTTCTTTTTGCATTTACAATTTCTCATTGCGATTAATGTTTGAGTTGCAATGAGAATCATTAAACGTGTTTATACTAAAGACACAAAAACACGTTTAAACAGGTTCTAAAGTGGGTGAATGATATTCTGTTTCAGTTCCTCCTCCTTTCTGGGAAAACACTTTGCATCCACTGATGAAAAAAGATCAGAATCACCAAGCGCAACCATGCAATTACTTTATTTTGAAGTTGCAGGAGTCAAGCGACATCATTTACAAAAGCAAGGATCTTCGTAAATCTGAAATCTTTGTTGCATAATGATTTCATCCTGTTGTTAGGATTTTTATTAACACTGTAAAGCTCTCATTGCTATTTTATATATTGCTTTGACAGGGATCACATTTTTAAATTATCATTTAAATTGGAGGTCATCCGAGCTGTCAGGAGAATATCACAGGAGCTGCAGCCTTTGGAGAAGAAATCAAGCTTTGTGATGCCCCTGCTGGATAAGAATCTGCACTACTGAAAGTTTAACAGCATGTAAATATATAGAGAAAGATTTAATGTCAGTTTGAGGAGAGGATGTCGGTAAAGTTATCAAAGATATTCAGTTTATGTTCACAGAGGAGGAAAAAAAAACAAAAGAAGTTGCTTCTTCGGTAAACAAACGTCTCAGAACATCCCAGCGAGACAGAAAATGTGGGAAACATTCTCTTTTACACAAACAGGCAGGCCTGCCTCATTGCACAAACCCTCAGAAGAACTTGACATTTGCAGGTTGCTGCTTGGATGCTGTTGATCCCGTAGAGAAAACAGAAACAGCGACGGTGTTCGGACCAGCAGAGTGTGACGGAGGCTGAAGCTCTCACCTGGATGATGATGTTCAGCTCGTCCATTTGCCTCTCGAATGTCTGCTGCTGTACAGCGGCGTCTCGGTGGAGCTCGGCGGCTCGAGTCTGACAGAGGATCATCCTCCAGCTTTCGCTCAGCTTCAGCTGGTTCACCGCCGTGTTCCTCTCCTCCTTCTGCAGCTTGTCCTGGTTCAAGCAGAGAAACGTCAGTGATCAGTGGTCGGAAGAGCTGCTCAGCAAACACCGGGTTCAGACCAGCAACGGTTCCTCTCAGTTTCTATTCAATCAAACCCGACGGCGGATTTACAGGGCTTGTTGTTTACAAAAGGACAAAAAATCATCAGATTGTCAACATTCCCGTGGTCCTTGAATG
>NW_007577846.1:354168-354738 GCF_000690725.1 Stegastes partitus | reverse complement strand
TAATTTTGTAGTGTTGCGGCTCATTGTGTTGTGGCTTTTGTTTTGTTGTGACACTTCTGGGCCCCCGTAGACACACCTTCAGGAACAGTGTGAGCGTCTCCTCCTTCTTCTTGGCCATCTCCTCCTCGGCCTGAGCTCTCTGCTGCTGGTGCACCAGCCTCTCCTCCTCCGTCTTACCGCCACCTTTCTTGGTTTTCTTTGGCATGATTCCTCTTCTTCGTTCTCCCACTCTGGCTCACACTGCTGGTGGTTTGTTTGACTGTAAAACACAGCAGGTAGGAATTCAGATTGAGAGGTTCACTGTTAACATTAACACATGCTTGTTTGTTTCATTATAAATATCAGACTACAGGAAAGTTCTGATTCGGATTCTGTTGCTGATAGATGCATGAAAACTGCATGAACCCACTGCAGGAGAAGGACAAGAAACTTTACTTAAGTAACCTTGAATACAGTTGAAACCAGAAGTTTACCTATGCTGTGTAAAAAGACACGTAACCTTTTTTTCTCACTGACATTAAATCAGACTAAACTTTCCTGTTTTAGGTCAGTCAGGATTACCAACATTGT
>NW_007577846.1:337823-353168 GCF_000690725.1 Stegastes partitus | reverse complement strand
GCTACCAAATACTAAGGAAACGTATGTAAACTTCTGACTTTGAAGAAAGTAATAAATAATTATCTCTCTCATTATTCTGTCACTTAGCAAACAGAAATAATTTTGGTAATCCTAACTGACCTAAAACAGGAAAAATTTAGTCTGATTTAATGTCAGACAGTGAAAATTTTTATTTTTTTTTATACAGCATATGTAAACTTCTGGTTTCAACTGTACACACATCAATGTAACTCTTTCCATGTAAAATGATGCAAGTTTAACTAAGAAAAGCCCTAAAAGCAACAGTAGTATTAGCAGATAAATGGTAATATATAACACCATGAGATTTTGATTAATGATGTAATAATTTGTACAGTGTTTCACTGCTGTTAAGAGTGTTAAGGTACGAACATCTGTATTATTTTGTGGAAACACAAAAATTATTCAGAGGGCGTCTCCTGCTACTTTAATACTTTAACTACAACTTCCTACAAAGTACTTTGACTTAAGTGTGATTTTTCATACAGGACTTTTACTTGTAT
Organism: Stegastes partitus; assembly: GCF_000690725.1. Lineage (NCBI taxonomy): Eukaryota > Metazoa > Chordata > Actinopteri > Pomacentridae > Stegastes > Stegastes partitus. Next base: position 352,647 of record NW_007577846.1, on the reverse strand, counting down.
TTTTACATTACAACCCTGTGCAACATTAGGTAAATGTCAAATTACTGTAAATTGTCTTACCTCTCAATATCTGCATTGTTTCTAAGCTGAACAGTGGAGTGTTTCCTCTTAAGAACAATCAAACAAAAAAACTAATACTTTTGAAAGACTATATTGAAATGACAGGCCCCTAAGTAGAATCTTAATGCAGCGAAAGTGAACACATCTGTGATCACTGTAACTAAACTGTGATTTTCAGTCAGCCTAACTGTATTAACACGGCTTAGTTTAAGACTTATGGCTTGTGTCTATCTGTATGTCTGCATCATGGCTCCACATGGTAAAGAATTGCCAGAGGAACTAAAAAATACGATTGTGAGACTTCACAAAGATGGAAAAGGATCCAGGGAGATCAGTGATCAACTACAAATCAGTGAAACACAATGTGAACAGTAATCAGGAGGTACAAAAGGAGCCATAGCAGCACTAATCAGGGCTGCAGCGGTCGTCCTCCTAAAATGACTCCACAGACGGTGAACTACTTTCACCATGTAGCTGTGAAAAACAGACAAAGGCAGCTGCTTCAGACTTGACACAGAGGTTATCAGTGGAAATCAGACATTCTGTGAAGCTCAGACAGTGTAAAGGACAATTTATAACATCAACCTCTAAAGACGGCATTAATGAAAAAAAAACTTGAAAAAACCTGACCAGAGCTACCACAGTGAATCTACAGTCCTGACAGTGAAGCACGGAGGTAAGAGCGTGATGAAATGGAGCTGAATGAGTACTAACGGTGTGGGGGAAATGATATTTATAGATGGATGTCTGTGGATAAACCAAAAGACTGGCTGATAAGAAGACTTCCAGTCTGCAGAATTCAATTTTCAATTCAACTTTATTTGTATAGCGCATATTTACAACAACAAGTCATCTCATAGCGCTTCACAAAGGCAGAGACACAAACACCCAACAATCCAAAACATTTGGATTCCCTATAAGCTTCAGCAGTCCGCAAGCAGTCCGCAACAGTGGGAAGGAACCGAAAACCCCCACAGGGGAAAAAAAACCTCCGACAGAAGCCTGAAGAAAAGGAACATTTAAGCACGATAACCTCTAAAAGCACAAAATCACCCAAGAATTTGTACAGAGGAGCAAAGTGAAAGCTATGTATGCGTCCTGATTTTAATCTAATAGACACTTTAAAAATAGAGCAACACACAGCAAAGAGCTGCTTTAAAAAAAAAAAACAAAAGTTCATCTGTCCATAAATGTGGTATCCTCCAAGTGCAGGAGATTTGAGTCTTTATAAAAAAAAAAAACCCCAAAAAACAAATGTGTACATAATAAGTATTGAAAAATTAAATGAATGTAATGAAAGGTGTCCTGACTTTTGTTGCATTGCATCCCAGCTGTAGGCTCGGGTTTTTAATACAGCACATCGGAATTGTTAGTTTGTAATTTTACAACACAGCAAATACTCTACTGTTCAGCTCAGAAGTAATCTGATTACTTTACAGTGATTCAGTTCATAATCACTTGACAATGGAAGCGATAGTGCGCAGGGCTCCGTCTGGGGTCAATAATTGTGGACTACGTTTACAGGTGTCACAGTGAAAACTTTATTCTGCTACTAAAAACACAAACGATGTGAAGCTAAAAGATGTGTAGCAGCCTTTAACACAATAAGTGGAGCTAAAAGCTAAAAACAACAACAACAACAACGTTGCAGATCAGCCTCAGCTTTAACTGTGGATCAGAAGCTAAACTCACATCACCTCCTGTGAGAAAGAAAAATATGATATAGAATCAGTACATGTAGCTGCAACAGCACGGCTCCTGTTGTTCTAGCTGCAAACAGAACGCTTAAATTAGCTTGAGCTAGCTAAACATAGCAACTTAACCGAGTTTTGTGTAAGCACCAGAACCCCTAACTTCGCTTCGTTAAAAAAAAAAAAAGAAAGAAACGTTTTGTTGTTGTTGTTGTTTTTATCGTCATACATTAAGTAGTAATTGAACACTGATAGAATCCAGTTTAATTAATTTTTGTTTACCTCACCTGACGAGCTGAAATATGTCACAAACCTGCAGCCGTATGTTTGTGCTGCGTCTCCATGGCAACGGCGCCACCGTCGTAACGTGACACTTGCGCTTTTTTTTTTTTTTTGATTCAATTTAATTTAATTTTGTTTTTATTTATTTTTATATAGTTCTTTCATGGAGGAGCTGTGGGTGAAAAATAAAGAGACATTACAGCACTACTTGAGAAAATACGATTTATTTCCTTTTGTCTCCTGCTCGATGTGGCAGAAATTCATGCTTCAGAGGGCTCGCAGGAGTTTTCATCGGAGTATTTTGAAAAATTATATAGGCCGAATTAGCTATCACCAGCTCCTGTGCGCTGTGCAGCTTTAAACGTAGTTACAGATGTCACTTAATTGCTGGAAAAACTGAAACACACGTAAAATCCGGGTTTTTTCCAGGCAGCTTCTGATTTCTTGTGAAGACACTGATTTATATTCCCACTAAACCGTGTTAAAAAGTTATTTTTCTTTTATCTGGACTCTGAGTTTGATTAACTGATTGACTTTCAAATCCAGGGATCTGGTTTCAGACAAATATCCTTCCATCCAGAGAAGCACTGGTTTCTGTGGCATGCAGAGACTCTGTGTGACAAATCCGTCATTCTTATTTTTTATTTGTTTGCCAATCAATCAGATGTTCCTTAATTGAAACTTTACTTTTTTTTCTTTTTTTCTTTTTCTTTTCTTTTTTTTCTTTTTAGCATTTTATATTTATTTTAATTAATTTTAAAATGCAAATCGACCTTACAAGGTTTTTATCTTGTTCTGTCCTTTTAAAAAGCATTTTATATTTATTTTTTAATCTTGTTGTAATCTTATTTTCTGTCTTGCTTTGTTGTGCATATTTTGCCAGTTCAGCACTCTGGTCAGCTCTTAGGCTACTTTTCAGGCCTCTGCTCAAAAATTACATACCCATAATAAAAACAGTTCATCTCTGCAACCACAAGGTCTATTTGAATAATTCTTGTGTCATAATGAAAGGAACACTTGTAAGATATGTGCAGATGTGTAAATTTCAGTATATATGTTACTGGTTAAAAGTAAATGAAGATGGCAAACAGCACAAATGAAATTTTTTCAGGTTTGCCTAAAAAAAGGCACTTTCAGGATAATTATCTCTTTGCAATGATCCTGCTGCAGCTCTAAACCTCTCCCAGATCATAGCACAATATGTGAACATTCTTTCTGCAAAAGTTGACTCTGATAAAGTGAAGCAGAACGAAATTAGAGAGTTTTTAGTCCAGACAGTTCAGGTGAGGTCACATTTTTGCACACTGGTGACCATCTGAGTGTTCTTATGTACAAACTATATATTTCACTGATAGCTCACTAATGGTGTTCAATACATCCAAATACAGCAGCTTTATAGTTTTTTGAAAATTATCAACCAGACCGCTGATCAGACATCTGTGGAGCTCCTGTGATGACAAGGCTGTACCTCCATCATGGATTGGTCGATTTCAGTGATTGACACCGCCTTCGAATCGTTACAGCCAATAGGATATACCGATAGCCACCAAAATGAGATTGACAGCACTTTTAGCCAATCACAATCAGCAGATCGCCATCTTGAAGACGAGCCACTTGCTGTTCCACTTAGCTTCCCTCGGCTGACAAAGCCTCCAAAAGACGCCCGGAATTATTTCAGTGTAACACAGGAAGTAGTAATAACTTATTACGGTGTGGATTTACCGATAAAATAAACTTTTCATGGTAAAACAGCTAAGGTAAGAGAAGTTTTACAACTACAGTTTTATGAAGCGATTTCGGTTTTTGCTGTTCTTTGGGCTACTTCTCGCTGATGCTTTGATTTAGAGATTTTTTATGGAAATGTTTGGAATCTGTGGACTGTCTGCTTTCGTTTGAGGGGTTGTTGGTGCGTTTTGCATGAAGTACAGAAGCGCTAGAGTCAGAAATGTGGCGAGTGGGTTGACTGGGTGACGCTATATCGATTTCCATATTTGATAATTCATGTAGTTGGTGTTTGAGTTGTGGGTAAGTGATGTAAAAATAGCTTATATATTCTTGTAGCCCAGGTTCTGCTGTTTAATTTGATGTGCAACATCACTATATTCTATCATGATGAGTGCATTGTGTGAAACCGGAGAGGCCTCTCTGGATTAAGGGGTTAAAACCTGCAATGTAAATGAAAGAATTCCATTTTGATTTGATTTTGATTGACTCTACGAAATGTTTTGTCAAGAAATTAAAGGAAAACATCAAAAGAAGAGATAAATGATAATATATCCAATATTCCTGAAGTCACAAATAAGTGAGAAAGGTTCATGTGTTTCAGTGATTCCATTATAGAAAACTGAGTGTCCTAGAAATCAGTGGAACTCACTACGGTCTTGATATACATCATCTTTTGTAACAAGTGCATATAAACTTTTGTTCATGACTGCTGAATCTGTTGAGTCCTGATTCAAATGTCTGCAAGGCCATCGTCACTGTGACCTAATTGCGACTTTTTCTTGTTTTACTGTTTATATTAGATATGAATTATTCTGCTGATTCCATGGGCGTACATTCAAACACTTTTGTTTGTTTGCATTCTGTGAATTTATGGACTGGTTTGTTTCCTTCCTGCATCAACTTACGGTGGAAATAGCGTCACTTGTGTCTTTGTTGACCAAAAAGACTACTTTTGTACTTTTACTTAAATTTGAATGCACAGCTTTTACCTAAAACTGAGTATTCCTACTGTTGTACTGCAACTTTCTCAGAGGTTAAATATATGAGCACTTTGTTAGGAACACCTGCTCAGTGTATTGCAGTTCAAAAACAGCAGCTCCTACTTTACTGAATGTTCTGTTTGTTTGTCAGAGAAGTGATAAATCTGCTTTTTGTTCATGTGTGAGGTGGTGGTCGTTGGTTGCGTTGTATTGGCAGATGTTTCTAATATTTTGTCCACCTCATTACCATCTGTTAGTGATGGAAAAGACATTTGCTAGCAGTTTTCAGACTGACCCAACCAGTTGTGTGCCACCTTTATTTAACCTTTTGATTGAAATATATTCATTTAATTTGAGTAAATGAAGCTAAAAATGCACCACAAAGAGGTGGAAAGCTAAACACTCATCTGCACTTCTAATGTATGTTAATTTGTGGACAAAATATTAGGAACACTTGCCAATACAATGCAAACCACCACCCTCACTAATGAACAGAAAGCAGTATTAATACTTTTCTGAGAACAAAATGCTTCATGAAGGCAGAGCGGCTGTTGGTTTGAACTGCATGACACTGAGCAGGTGTTCCCAACAAAGTGCTCAGGGATTCTGTCGTGATGTTCAGGTATTTAGCCTCTGAGAAAGTTGGAGTAAAACAGTAGAAATAGAAAAAGCACAGAAGTATAATCGGACTTTCTGATCATATCTATGGAACATCTCCTCCACTGAAAACATTTTTAAAAAAGCATGTTGTGTTTATTGTAAAAACTGCCACTCATCCTTCGTATTTTCCTTTACATAAATAAAGACATTTTCCCCGTAAACTGATCCAGAGAAGGTACAAATGGGCGCATAAAAATTGTGTTCTGTAGTGGTGCTCATTTATCAAAAAATCTATCTATCGATCTATCTCTGGGGGCCTAATATTTCTGCTGCACCACATTTCCCTGAATTAAAATAATATTTTACATACAAACTGTGAATGAAACGCAGAAGAAAGCAGACCGGAGCAGCTCATCGTGCAGCTGTGCTTCACTTCTTCCTGGTTTCTGATCTGCAGGCCGGGACTCGCTCTTAGGCCAGTCCGACAGGAAAACACCCAAATAAGGCCCGAGGAAGTGATGACGCCGCTGGAAGCTCTCCATGTGACGTAGAGCCGGAGAAAACTGAGCCGGGCTGTGACGTGTCTCCAGGGTTTCCGGCAATGGCGGCTGGCTGCGCTCCGTGTCCTCCGTGTGCCGCCTGCAGCCCGACCGGGACACCGGGCACTGAGCCGTGCTGAGGTCCGGACCGAACCGGACCTTTCACGCTCCAAAAATCGCTGCACAAAGAGAGCGGGGACGCCCCGATTCCCGGTAGGCGCGCTCCCCGCTCTGACCAAATATGGGCTTCCTGCCGGCCATATTTGGGAATGTACGTCACGCAGGAGTCTTTATAAAGGCGGGAATCCTCATTGAGGTCCCGACAGAACTCAAGTTCAAGGTGTGAGTGGCAGCACGTGCACACACCGTCCCTGCAACAAACAAACAGCTGTTGTTGTTGTTGTTTACTTTCCGTAATGACGCAGCAGCCTCATTTCAGAAACAAACACCTGCAAACAGCCGTTTAATCCTCTCGGAGCCGCAACTCTCAACCCTCCAGCATTGGCTTCCTCCGAGCATCACCGGCCCCAGCAGCAGCGGCAGAGTCAGCCCGGCCACAGCGCCTCTCCGCGGGCTTCTGGAGCGGACGCCGGCTCGGTCCCCCTGCAGGGAGAAGAGCTCCAGGAGCGACTGAGCTCCGCAACCGCCGCCGCCTCTGACTCCTTTTCCCCCGCAGAGATGGCAGCGACCAAAGCGGAGCTGCTCCTGTCCGCCCTGCAGATCTCTGACCCGCTGTCCGGCTTCCCGCCGCCGCTCTCCCCGCTGGACGGATACCCGAAGTTGGAGGAGCTGCAGATGCTGCTGCAGAACGCGGCGGCCGGAGGCTCGCTGCTGGCCGCGTCTGCAGCAGAGGGAGCCGGTCTGCTGAGCGGAGAGCCCGGGGAATACGGAGGTGAGCAGCGGGAGGGGAGCGCTGGGTGGTGGTGTGCATGTTATGTGCATATTCATATACAGTTGAAGTGAAACACACAAGTCATTTAATGTAGTGTAGTAGTGAAGTTTGAACCAGACTGAAGTCACGGTCAGAAGGTTTAATGATGTTTCTGCTCAGAAAACGAACAGCTAAATAACGAAAACGTTGAGTAAAATGAAATCATTTAAAGGACCCGTAAGTTTTTTTGCTGTTGTTTTTTTAAATGTGTTTCTATATAGAATGATAAAGTTCAGTTTAAAGCTGTTTTAAGGGGACATTACAGATAATTTCTCAACACTTAGAAAATTAAAATCATAATCTAAATTCAATGCAGTAAACTGCAGCCAACAATCCTCCCACATCTTTTGCTGCACAATAGCAATAATAATTATTATAATTATTATTTTAATTGTAATTATAATAATGACAGCATAATTCATTTTAAACATCTATGCAATCAGACGAACCTGTTCTTAGGGGTTTTTAAATGAGATTTTGATGACTCATTGTGTCCTGTTGTTACATGCACACTGATTTTATTCCTGGTTAATATGGAGGCCTCAGCATGACTTCAACAATAAATTGACAAATATGTAAATAAATGTGGCAACAAAAACTGAAATAAATAAAGATAGAAAAATAACCTGTGAATAAGCTTTAAATAAAACTATGAATGATTAAGGACAGACTAGTCCTTGATACCATATAGAGTCTCAGCCAATCAGATAAGAGCAAACTTCAGGTGTGCTGCGATTGGTCTCTGACCTTCTTGTTCTTCTTTTTCTCTCAGACTCGTTGTCAGACCTCCCCGACCTGCAGAACCTCCCCCCTCTCACGCCTCGCCTCACCCCTCTGGCCTACAGCGGACGCTTTACCTTCGAGCCGTCGGTTTCAGCCTCCAGTGGCAATAACAGTGGGGGTCTGTGGGCGGAGCCTCTGCTCAGCCTATTCACTGGGTTGGTCAGCATGGCGGCTCCATCCCCTGCAGGCTGCAGCCTCTCCTCCTCTTCCTCATCTGTGACATCATCAGTGACATCATCGTCACCTGCCCAGCCGACCCTCAGCTCCGTCCAGATCAGCTGTGGCTCCGCCGACGTCTCCTCCGTCTTCTCTGCAACGCCAACCTACACCTCGGCCGCCGGCTCCGACGCCCTCCCCCTCCCCACCGATTCCCAGCCGGCTCCCCAGGCCTTCCAGCCACAGGGCCCTCCTCCCGCCTACCCCAGCTCCACCTCCAGACTCGGCCTCCAGCCACCCTCCCTGGTTGTGCCGATGCTGCCAGACTACCTGCTGCCGCAGCAGCCACCAGATGGTGAGCTCGGCCTGATCCAGGACCAGAAGCCACCTCAGCCTCCGCTCACACCACTGTCTACCATCAAAGCCTTCTCCTCACAGATCCAGCCTCATGGCCCCGCCTACCAGGTCACCAAGTCTAGTCGACCCAGGAAGTCGCCTGCAGGCCGGCAGTGCAAGACACCACCGCATGAACGGCCGTACGCCTGTCCTGCTGACGGCTGCGACCGCCGCTTCTCTCGCTCCGATGAGCTGACGCGCCATGTGCGAGTGCATACGGGCCAGAAGCCGTTCCAGTGCCGCATCTGCATGCGCAGCTTCAGCCGCAGTGACCACCTGACGACGCACATCCGCACGCACACCGGGGAGAAGCCATTCGCCTGCGCCGAGTGCGGACGCAAGTTCGCTCGCAGCGACGAGCGCAAGAGGCACTCCAAGATCCACCAGCGGCAGCGGGACCGTAAGACGGACCGAGGCTCCTCCTCAGCCGTTGTCTCCACGCCTCCCACCTCCTCCCCCTGCTCCTCCTATTCCTCCCCTGCCCACAGCTCATCTTCCCCTGCCTCACTCTTCTCCTCTTCCCTCAGCGTGCAGACCGCCTCCCCCTGCTTCACCTCCTCCTCGCTGTCGCAGGTCTACACCTCCTCGCCGTCCCCCCACCTCCTCTCCTCCTCCTGCTCCTCCCCGATGGGGAGTCCTCAGACGGAGCTGCCCTCCCCCCACAGCTCCAACATCTGCTGATGGACAGGAGGTCCACCTGACCCACCGCGACCTCTGACCTCAGACTGATATCAAACTGCAGAGTTTTATTTTTGTATTTTATTTCTGTGATGAGGTCAAAGGTCAGCGACTTTCTAACACGTCTGACAGCGACGACACAAACTGAACCGCTGTCAGCTGTCAGAACAGACTTCTATCAGAAAACTGCTGAATTCAGGAGACTCCACAGACTGTTAAGAGTTTCATGTTCGTTTGAATTCTGTTGTGAGTGGACGTCTGTACATAATGTTTACATGTAGAATATTGTACATACATATACAAAGTGTTTTACCTACTGAGTAGGTTCTGGGACGTTTACATGCAGGTCAGTGTTTGATTTTTTACTGAACATGTTTCCTCTTTAAAGCAAAGAGCTTCCAGAATAAAATGTCTAAATCCTGCCAGTGCCTTTATTTCAGACTTTGTAACAGAATGAGCTGATTCCTATTAGCTGATCATATAAACAGCTGATTGTGACATCTTCAAGTGTTGCCTTTCTTGATCACATAATCAAGCCTCAAACAAAATGAAACCTTGCAGCTTAAATCTCAGCTTCTCAGCTGATTAAAAAAAAAAAACTGTCAAACCTGCAGCTTTATTGCTTTTGTAACTGTATTTAGATTAAAGATTTGGGAAAACATGGACAAATAATATCACAGCAGTGAAATAACGAAAATAGTTTTTGTGCGAAAATTAAAGGTCAGAGTTGAAAGGTGCATCCTGCAGATTACAGAGTGACACTTTCAGTGAGCACACACACTCCTTCTGTACTCAGACACTAAACCCTCCTACAAGTGTGTGTGTGTGTGTGCGTGCGTCAAACAGCCAATGGGATCAGGCTTTGTCACCGCCAGCTCGGCCAGCTCCGTGCAGGAAAAACAACACCGCTTCAGTCCAAATATGGTGTTTCCTGCCGCTCAAGCGGACGTCCTGGCAGCCTTATAAGGAGCTTCCTGCTGGCAGGACGCCCAGACGCTGTGTGTGTGTGTGTGTGTGTGTGTGTGTGTGTGTGTGTGTGTGTGTGATGTAACAAGTAGACGGACTGGGACGGCAGGTCAGACCGGAGAGTCTGAGTTAGTGTGTCAAAGTATTTGAGGTGCAAAATACACAAATATTAAACTGTTCATTGATCATGAGTTCATCACTTCTATATGCTTATTATCAGAATTTTCACTGTTATATTTTAACTTTATTGTAAAATACTACCATAATTTTGCACTTTATTTCTTCTGCCAGTTATTATTATTATTATTATTATTTTAAATAACCATGTGTGAGCTAAATATTTTGGGGGGTTCTGAAGGATTATCGGTAGGAATATCAGGAATGTCAGGAGCATCTGCAGGAACATTAGGAGTATTTGCACAAGTGTCAGGAGTATCTATATGATGGCAGTTAGTATTTGCATGATATAGCATTATGAGTAAACAGATCTTTGTGTAATAGGAGTACACATTAAAGCAGTAAACCGTAAAAGCACACGGAATTATCAGTTTCTTGTGGTTTGAGTGAAGTACTCACACTTGTAATTATACTTGAGTACTTCAGTATACACGAGATGTTGTTGATCCGAACCTGGAGTTTAAACTGACTTCTAAAACCAATCAGTCATTCAGCTGAATTAAACTCAAATGAACTGTGTTTATCGGTTGATCAGGTGACGGTTCTGACCAATAGGAGAGCAGCTCACCTCTCACCTGCAGTCTGCTGTACGGACTGATACACAGCCGCAGCACTGAGGGGAGAGGCGGATCAATCCGCGGCGGCAGTTGGCGGAGGATTGATGGATCTATTTCACCATGAGAAGGGACCACTTCTGATCGGACACCGGTGGAGAAGAAGAGGGCGGAGTTTCGTGCAGACACCTGGCGGCTCCACAGGTGAGCGTTCACACACGCGCGAGACGTTTTAGTTCAGTTTCTGTATTAAAATTCGTAAAACTTAGCCAAGACCTGAACGCCCCTGCTGCTTCACAACACCACGGTCACGCTCAGAATAGTCATACCAAACATACTCACCAATTTGACCACGAGCACATACGATGTGTGCATGAGTTTCCGTAGTGTAGTGGTTATCACGTTCGCCTCACACGCGAAAGGTCCCCGGTTCGAAACCGGGCGGAAACAAGATTATTTTTTTGTCGTCTCCTGTTAAATATTTTGTTAAAAAATATTTATCTAATAAATTCACTGCTAGACTACATTTATCCAACCTGTGGCTTTATTGCTACAAAGAATAATTATTAAAAACTGCTCAGAATTAACTTGTCGAACCGACTGTGACGTCATCCAAAACGATGAAACAGCGCCTCCACAATCAGGCTAGTGGCCAGAAATATATTACATCCATATGTGAGGACTGCCATACAGAATGAATAGAGAAAGTAAGGAAGACCTAAGTTCTAAACGTAAATGCCAATTCTCACAACTGTTAAAACACTTTTAATGCAATTTTGTATTATGTTTAGGCAGGTTTGTTTTCTTCTTTGCACCTTATACACTTTTCTAAAAGAGCAACGACCCATTTATTTACTTATTCCAATTTTGAGTACAAAGTGCTTCTGAAGTAAAAGCAATTACAGGATAATATATATATACACTCGTGACTTGATAATCCGACACTAAATGTAAATGTAATATCCGGTGCGGTGGGGGGGACCACCCACTCCAGGGGAGCGCTCCAACGAGGTGGAACTGGCCAGAACACACAGGCAGTACTTGGCTGCTGGTGCCAGTTTAGGACAGCGGACACAGTTCTGTTTTCACCATCAGCGGTGGCGAGGGAGTGGCAGATACTCTCTACCGTTACCATCCATGTTTACTTTTGCAAACACTGAGCACGCTAGCCGAGTGTGACATCGTAGTGTCCGCTTCTGAGCACAAGTCGCATTTAATTGGAAATGTGAACAAACTCGCAAAAAAAATCAAATTTCACAAAAATATCCGAATTGAGCATTTAGTCTTGCAGTCTGAACGTAGCCAATCTGTTGGATTGTTAAGTCAGATAATACGCCGTTATCCTTTTTTGTGACATAAAATGTCATGTCAGAGTCAGAATCCAAGGCTGTCGGTATGTTGAGGCTGTTTTTAATAGGTTCCGTTCGTTTTTCCTAAAAACCTGCCGGATAGCAAGGTTTTCCAATTGTTAAGGGTTGGATTATTGAGTCATGACTGAATATATGAATTACTACAAACTGAAATGTCTACTTACAGTTACTGTCATTATGGCCAGGTTTATTTTTAAAGCTGAAGCTGTGTCACTGCCATAGACTGTACAAGAAAGATGGACATAGCTACTGTGACGTCACCCATTGGTTTCTGCACTGAGAAAATTAAGCCATGTTTATGCGACCATGGGAAAAATGGGAATGCCATGTCAAAGTTTATCTAAAAGGCTATTGGACGTTTTTCTGATTATCGGTAAATTATTTACTGATTGTTGATAAGTTAAATGTTTGCAGGAGCTGAACATTTCTGCAGTTTCCTTGGAGGACACGATTGGTGGTTCGGAGGGCTGTAGGTGGAGGAGGACTGTTATCATTGGGTTGCTGGTCCAACTGTGTGCAGTGCCACGAAACTGTAGTTGGCGCTGCAAAATAATGCATGTTTCCGCCCGGTTTCGAACCGGGGACCTTTCGCGTGTTAGGCGAACGTGATAACCACTACACTACGGAAACCCATAACCTTATACTGCGTCACAGATCTTATAAAAACGTTCTGAGTGATCGTGTTGTTAAATACGGGCATCACCAATAAGGTGACACAAATTACTATCCAGCTACACTAACAACAAGACCCAACCTAAAAAAACCACCTAACACATGGTATGTGCACTATTATGGGTCATTGTGTGGTCAGGAGTGCTGTGCAAGTTTCCGTAGTGTAGTGGTTATCACGTTCGCCTCACACGCGAAAGGTCCCCGGTTCGAAACCGGGCGGAAACACACTTATGTATTTTTTTTTTTCTTTCTTGCATTTTTTTTTCGTTTTGTTTTTTTATTTTATTAAATTTTTTTTGTGTCAAGCTAAAGTAAACAGTAAGCAAATTTACAGTGTACAACACTTTCAGTTTGTCTTAATCGACTGTAATCTTCGTTCCCACTCATGTTCAAAGGTAGCACGGATGTAATACTCTCTCTGACCACAACGTGGGTTTGTGATGCCGGGTGGCGCTGTTCGACGTCCTTATTGTTGAAAATATGCAGAGAGAAGAGCACAGTCCCTGTAATGCTGCAGCAACATTTATTCAAAAAAGCCAGACTACCCTAGCGTTGCTTAAACTCTCAAATAAATCTTGAGTACAACTCTGTGAACGACAGTAAAAGCCGAACGCCTCCAATTTGAATTCAGAGCAGTCCTCGTTAGTATAGTGGTGAGTATCCCCGCCTGTCACGCGGGAGACCGGGGTTCGATTCCCCGACGGGGAGGCTGGAACCTTTTTTTTTTTTCCTCTAACTTTGTCACCCTCACCCTAAATAAAACCGTACAGACACAGAATAGTAGCTGCACATATGTCAAGCATCAGACTTGTTTAAACTGAACCAAACTGTATATATGTGAACGCTGACAGTAAATAGCTGGTGTTTGGATTCAGACCAGGCAGCACAGTTCACAACACACACAAAAAGAGGATATGAATAAGAATTCCCTTAAATCCACTCTGACATCAGTTCAGTAGCTGCCTGAGTCTCTTTATAAGTTTCCTTCACAACCACAGTGCAAACAGGACGGACAATTCTGCATAATTGCAACAATTCTTTAATAATAAACTTAAACAAATATCAGCTTTAAAAACAGCACATGCATGCAGCAGCACGTTAATTACTCCCTCAGCTTGTTCCCTTTCTAAATGTGAACGCTGTGTCTCCCTCTGGTCCAGCTGCAGAGGAACTCTAGTCCAGAGTGTAGATGTTCTCCTGGACGGGTCTCCTCATCCGGATCTCGTAGATGATGTGAGGAGGTTCCTCAGAGGAGAAGCTGGAGGAGGAAAGAAACTTGTCACACTGCAGGTCAGCCGCTCATCAGGATGTTCGCGTGTAGACCTGAAACTATGGGTTCATCGACAGAGAAATGAACCGCAGCTGTTCTCTTAAATGTCACTTTTCGAGTAAAAAAACTTTTTGTTTTCTTTTATGAGATGACGATCTGGTTTAACAGAATCTGTGTTGTAATAGTCAATTAACAAATGTAATTAATTTTTAGAGTCAGAATTGTGTGACTACAGCTTCTTAAATGTGGATATTTTCTGCTTTCTTTCCTCTTGTGTGACAGTAAACTGAATATCTTGAATATCTTTGGATTGCGGACAAAACAGATCGCTGCTTTTGACACCTGATCGATTTTTCTCACCATTTTACAAACAAATCAATTAAATCCAGAAAATAATCGACAGGGAAAATAATCGCTAGCATCAGTTCTAGAATGAACCTTCCTCAAACCAAACACGGTCCAAAAAGTTAGAAATAAAAGAGAATTTAGGAATAAAACGTGATTTTTTTTTTTTTGGCTCTGATTTTGTCGCCTCCAGTAAAATTTTAGGATCAGGATGAATTTCTGTTCGGCAGGTTGTTGTTTCAAGTTCAGTTGGAGGTTTTCCAAAGTGAAGAATCCTGATGAAGATTCTCGAGAAGAAATATTTGACTTCAAGTTCAGTTTTCCTCATATGCAGCGACTAAATTCGAAGTCAGAAACCAGAAAGACGATAGTTTTTAGTGGCAGCGACTAAATGAAAAAACAGTACTGATGCCTGATTTCTTTCCTCCTCATTGACAGTAAACTGAATATCTGACTTGTGGACAAAGCGAGATGTTTGTCATGTTTGGGAAGCACTGATGGACAGTTTTTGACACTTTATAGACCAAACAACAAATCGATGGAGCTCAGAAAATTACTGACAGAATAATCAACAATAAAAATACGCCCTCGTTTGGAAAGGACATCTGAAGATTTTTTTTCAAGCTTGTACATGAAACCATAATAATAA
>NW_007577846.1:328960-333513 GCF_000690725.1 Stegastes partitus | reverse complement strand
AATAAAGTGTAACAAAACAAACACCACTCGGGTGATAACACAACTACGAATCACTGCAATAGTAGATACACAACAGAGACAACACAGCCTGCAACATCCTACAAACTAGGTCTCTGTAGTTATGTGTCTCTTTGTCGCTGTTTTGTGTCTCTTTGTGGTCATTTTGTGTCTCCTCGTGGTCTTTCTTTCTCTCTTTGTCACTGTTTTGTGTTTTTTTGTGGTCATTTTGTGTGTCTTTGTCCCTGTTTTGTTTCGCTTTGTGGTCATTTTGTGTCTCTGTGTTGCTGTTTTGTTTCGCTTTGTGGTCATTTTGTGTCTCCTCGTGGTCTTTCTTTCTCTCTTTGTTGCTGTTTTGTGTGTCCTTGTAGTCGTTTTGTTTCTGTGGTTGTTTTGCATCCATTCATAGTTGTTTTGTGTGTCTTTCTCACTGCTTTGCATCTTTCTATTTTTTGGTAAAGTCAGTTTAACATCCTAAAACCCATAAATGTACCACCTGGAGTTCATCGTCCTTTCTAAAATATCCACTGCCAGTCGGAGAACCGGACCTCTGAGTGAACAGCTGTCATGTGACTCACCTTTGACCACCCTCAGGTTCATGATCACCTTCTTGTCGTTGAAGATGCCGTCGATGTCGACCCTGCAGCAGTACGGCCCGCTGTCCGTCCGCCTCACGTTCAGGATGTCCAGGTCCATCTGTCCGTCCAGGACGTCCCCCGTCAGCCGGTACCGGTCGGCCACCTGCAGCACCGGGTCGGGGTTTGAGTGAGAGCCAGATTAGTGTTGGTGTCCAAAAAAGAAGCAGCTAAAGTCGAACTTAGAGCTCTGAACATCAATTAATTATTGCTAGAAGTAAACAGCAGTCACTTTGTTGCACTTTTTGGTCACTTTGTGTGTCTTTGTAGACATATTGTGTCTATTTGTAGTTGTTTTGGGTTGTTTTTTTCATAGTTGTGTGTTTCTGAAGTTGTTTTGGGTCTATTTGTTGTCATTTTGTGCTTCTTAATAGCCGTTTTGCATCTTTTTATGGTCATTTTGTGTGTCTTTGTAGACATATTGCATTTATTTGTAATTTTTTTTGGGTCGCTTCTCTCATAGTTGTGTTTTTCTGAAGTAGTTTCGTGTCTGTTTTGTGTCTCTTTATGGTCATTTTTTATTTCTTTGTCGACATATTATATCTGTAGTTGGGTTTTTTTGTCACATTTTTCACATTTGTGTGTTTCTAAAGTTGTTTTGTTTATCTTTTTGATAATGTTGTGTTTCCTAATAGTTGTTTTGCGTCTCTTTTTTTGTTCATTTTGTGTATCTTTGTAGACATTATGTCGCTGTGTAGCTGGTTCGTGTCTCTTTGTGGTCATTCTGTGTTTCCTTGTTGTAGTTTTATGTCTCTTTATTATATTGTGTCTTTGTAGACCTATGTGTTGTAGTTTTGTGTTTCTTTCTCATACTTTTGTCTGTCTGTGGTTCTTTTCTCTTCATTTGTTGTTTAGTGTCTTTGTTCTTGTTTTGCATCTGTTTTTACCCATTTAGTGTTTCTTTGTGTGCTTTTGTCTTTGTTTCGCATGTCTTTGTAGCTGTTTAATGTCTACGTGGTTGCTTTGCATATTTGTTTGTTCTTTTTGTGTATATATTTGTACGATCACGTGTTTCTTTGCGGCAATTTGTGTGGTAATTTTCTGCGCCTTTGTCTTTTGTTTTGCACGTCTTTGTAGCCGTTGCGCCTCTCTGCGTTGTTTTGAATCTATTTGTCGTCACTCCGTGTCTGTTTCTGTTCATTTTGCATTGAGTTAAAGTTGTTTTGTGTTTCTTTGAAGACGTACTGTGGCTCTTGTGTGGTCATTTTGTGTCTGTTTTCATAGTTTTNTCTGTGCAGACATATTGTGTCTTTGTGTCATAGTGTTTGTCTCTTTTTATAGTTGTGTGTCTCTGTGGTTCTCATCCATTTATTTGTTGTCATTTTGAGTATCTCTGTTATCTGAACCCATTTTGTGCCTCTTTGTGGTCATTTTGTGAGTCTTTTTCACAGTTTTTTTTGTGTATTTTGTGGTCATTTTGTAAAGACATAGTTCTACTGTAACGTTCTCAAATGTCTGAGGGGAAACATTCAAACAAGCTGTGTGGGGTTTTTGGCCACAACAGCACAATCATCGCTGTCCATCCACCGTAGTCGCCAAATTTGTTTTCTTCAAATCTTGTTCTTCTACCACAAAGTGAAATTCAGGTTGACGGCTCGCTGCTTGACGTGCTCACAGAGCGTCGCTGTCAGGGAGCGTTAAAATCGCTGCAGGAGCACCGGGAGCAGAGCGTCGCTGCACCGGGACGCTGCTTCGACATACATTACACCACGAAAACAGACGTTAAAGGAAGATTAGGACGTGTGAGATGACGTACGTTTGAAGGCCAGGAAGAGGAAAACTGCAGCCAAGATCAACAAGACGCTGACGGAGAGCGAGAGGACGGGAACGTTGATCTGCAGGGAGAGCGACGGCACAGAGTCCTCCACCTGAAACAGAGAGGCAGCGGGTCAGACATGTCAGCAGCTCACAGCATCTACATACACAGACATCGTGTTTTAGGTCAATCCTAGTACCTGGTTGTCTCTGTTTCATAGTTTTGAACCTCTTTGTGTTCATTCTGTGTCTCTGTAGTTGTTTTCTTTCTCATTTTGTTTGTCTTCGTTATTATTCTGCATCTATCTGTACCCATTTGTCTCTTTATGGACATTTTGTGTCTCGTTTTCATAGTTGTATGTCTCATTGGGATCATTTTGTGTCTCTGTAATTCTTGTCTTTCCATTTGTAGTCATTTTCAGAGTCTTTGCTCTTGTTTTGCGCCTATCTATATCCGTTTTGTGTCTCTCTGTGGTCATTATGTGTCTATTTTTCATACTTTTGTGTCTTTCTTGTTCAATTTGTGTCTCTTTTTTCTACTTTTGTGTTTGTTGGTCTTCGTTTTGTTTCTCTGTGGTTCTTCTCTTTCTATTTGTAAGATTTTTTTGAGTCTTTGTTCTTGTTTTGCATCGATTTTTACCCATTTTGTGTCTCTTTATGGGAATTTTGTGTCTCTTTTTCATAGTTTTGTGTCTCTTTGTGGTAATTTTGTGTCTCTTTTTAATTGTTGTATGTCTCATTGTGGTCGTTTTGTGTCTCTGTGGTTCTTGTCTTTCCATTTGTAGTAATTTTTTGAGTCTTTGTTCTTGTTTTGCATCTATCTGTACCCATTTTGAGCCTCTTTGTGGTCATTTTGTGTCACTGTGGTTCTTGTCTTTGTATTCGTAGTCATTTTGTGAGTCTTTGCTGTTGTTTCCATCTATCTGTATACATTTTATGTCTCTTTGTGGCCATTTTGTGTCTATTTTTTCTTCTTTTGTATTAGTTGTTCTTCATTTTGTGTCTCTGTGTTGTAGTTTTGTGTCCCATTTTCATAGTTTTGAGTCTCTGTGGTTGGTCTCGATTGATTCGTAGTCATTTTGTGAGTCTTTGCTCCTGTTGCGTCTATGTGTACCCATTTTGTGTGTCTTTGTGGTCAAGCAGAGCGTTACTGGACTGTAGCTAGTGAAGGAGCGCTGTGACAGAAATCGTATGAGGCTCAGTTAAACGTCCCCCGTACAATTTAAGTGCTAAATGAAGGAATGAAGCTCACAGCCACGGTGTCGGAGCGCAGCAGGGTGGAGTTCCTCCTCAGAAGCTCCAGCTGAGACGACAGCAGGGTTTTCCAGTTCACTACAAGGAGACAGAAAACACAGAGAGCTCAGCAGACAACTCAGTTCCACAGAAGTGCATTTCTATGCAGTGAACTGCACCTTCAGTCACATTTAGTGTTCGTTTTGTGTGGCTTTGTCGTTGTTTTGCAAGTCTATATCGCTGTTTGTGTCCCTCTGACATTCTACATCTATTTGAAGTCACTGTATGTCTCACTGTGGTCTGTTATAGTTTTATGTCTCTTTGTACTCATTTTTGTCTCTTTTTCCCAGTTTTGTGTTTCTTTATTGTCATTTTGTGTCTCTTTGGTTCTTGTCTTTCTATTTGTAGTCATTTTGTGAGTCTCATTTTGTGTTTCCATTTATCTGTACCCATTTTGTGTCTATTTTTCATAATTTTGTGTCTCTTTATGGTCATTTTGCATCTATTTTTTTCAAAGTTTTCTGTTTCTTTGTGGTCATGTTGTGTCTGTAGGTTGTGTCATGTTGTTCATATATCTGAGAATGCAGGTTCGTTGTACTTGAAGGTAATTCTGTTCAGATGGAAACCTGCCTCACCTGTGGAGGCCGGCGGCTCCGTTGCTCGGTCCGTCAGCGCCGCGGCGCTCGTCGTTGTGCGAGGAGGACTGGTGACCGGAGCTGCAAGACAGAAACCAGTTCAACCAGAGAACCTGAACCAATCAGCGAGAAATCAGCAAATATGGTCAAAGACTGACTTCAGACAGAAAACACCCGGATGAGCTTTTCAGCAACGCGTCGGCAATAAAGTGTAACAAAACAAACACCACTCGGGTGATAACACAACTACGAATCACTGCAATAGTAGATACACAACAGAGACAACACAGCCTGCAAC
>NW_007577846.1:322210-325918 GCF_000690725.1 Stegastes partitus | reverse complement strand
ACAGCCACAAAGAGACAGAGAAGACCCATAGATACATCAAACAACCACAAAGAGACAAAAAACAACCACAAAGAGACAAAAAACTACATCCATGGAAACACAAACAACCACAAAGCGGCAATAAACTACATCAGAGACAAAAAAACTACCACAAAGAGTCAATAAACAGCAACAGAGAGACAAAGAAGACCCATAGAGACACGAACAACCTCAAAGAGACAAAAAACTACGTCTGAGACAAAAGACAACCACAAAGAGTCAATAAACAGCCACAAAGAGACAAAGAAGACCCATAGAGACACAAACAACCATAAAGAGGAAATAAACAACCACAGAAAGACAAAAACAAGAAGACAAAACCAACCGCAAAGAGACAAAAAACAACCACAAAAGACAAAAACAATCTCAAAGAGACAAAGAACATCCATAGAGACACAAACAACCACAAAGAGACAAAAAACAGCCACAGAGAAACAAAAACCAACCTCAAAGAGATAAAATACAACCAGAAAGAGACTAAAGCATCCATAGAGACACAGACAATATGTCATAGACATGTAAAAAGAAAACAAGTTTCACTCCAGCTGTCACAACTCAACTTCACGTGGAGTCGAAAGGTCTTGAAAACTGCTTTCTGACTGTGTGCATGTTGTGATGTCAGAGTGTGTGGTGGTGATGTCAGCAGATTGTGTTGTGACGTCAGCAGATTGTGTTGTGACATCAGCAGTGTGTGTGTTGTGACGTCAGCAGTGTGTGTTGTGACGTCAGCAGTGTTGTGCGTGTCTCACCTGACAGGACGAAGAGGAGGGTGATGAAGGTCTGAGGCGTTGGCGGCAACACGGCGGCCATCCTGTGACTGAGTGTGTCCACTGTCGCTCAGACGACAACAACGGACCAGTGTGGCTCTGTGACGGAGGTGGGGGGAGGGGCTACACACACTGTGTTGGTTTGTCTGTGTGCGTTTGTGCGTCTGTGTGCGTTTGTGAGATTCACTGAATGTGTTTCCGTTAATTCAGTAACCATTCAGCGCTGCAACATAATGACGTGTGTGTAGATTGTTTAATATACAGACTGCAGTTTACAGTGTGATACAGTTAATATGATAAAAGTTTACAGTGTAATACAGTTATTATTATACAGTTTACAGTGTGATACAGTTAATATGATAAAAGTTTAAGTGTGTTACAGTTATTATTATAGAGTTTACAGTGTAATACAATTATTATTATAATACAGTTTACAGTGTAATACAATTATTATTATAATACAGTTTACAGTGTAATACAATTATTATTGTAATACAGTTTACAGTGTGATACAATTATTATACAGTTTACAGTGGGATACAGTTATCATAATACAAGTTACAATGCCATGCAGTTATTATAATGCAGGTTACAGTGTGATACAGTTGAAAATTGTGTTATGCTTCTTTCATCTGATGAAGGTAAAGAGAAACATGACAAGCAAATTGCGAACAGACAAGGATGAAGGCAGAGTTCAAACTGAAGGAAACACTGAGGACAAAAAGACTCTGTCTTTTTTAACGCACAAACAGACACACAAACTCACACTGTTGCCGGCTGCGTGGAGACGTCGCAGCCACACAGAGGACTCCTTTATTCACATCAAATATTTCTGCTTTCTTCACTTCGTCTCTTTTTCTGCCCAAACCGACAGTCTGAGAAGCTTTTGGTTTTATTTTGGTCAGAAAAATTATTATTGTTATTATTTTTTAAATGTGGCTTAATGAGTATTAATGATGTTTTTGAAAACACTTCAAGTCTTCACAGTTATCATTCATAACCAGTATGTAAACATTTAATAAATAAATTATAACGGACTAAATATAACTATAACTCCTCCCGAGGACGTCCAGAAGTGTAGCTACAAACAGATCCTTAATGAAAATATTGACTCATTCCACCTGAAATCTTCAGGACTTCTGCTCCATCATGTCTGATTTGCTTGCAACTATTTTATTATAAACTATGAATATTTGAAATTACTTTCAAACATTTTGTCTTTTGAACAAGACAAAGCAAATGTTAATAAAAGCCAACAAATAATCAAAAAAGTGCATAAAAACAACCAAACAGAGCCCCAAAACCATGTTGCTGGTGTTCCTGGAGACAGGCAGCTCCCGCCAGAAAGAGCTCCTGTCAGAGAACCTGTCTGAGGCCACGTTTACACATAGACATAGGGATTCACAAAGACAGATCTACATTTTCAAAAATAACATTGTTCACACCAGATCGTTTTCCAAAAAATCTTTGATTACACAAACCCGCATAAACACGCCGTTGAGAGCTGCTATGAGCATGCCCCACCGATAGGGGGCAGTGTAACGAGAAGCATAAAGCCATGCTAGCCAATCAGAACCTTGGAAAAAACACAACAATGAAAACTTTATGTTACTTCAACAGTAATGGTGTGATGGTCGTTTGTTTGGACCGACAGAGAAGTGGAGCTGCTCCTAAATGTGGTGTCAGCGTACAAAACAAGTAAAGTTCTTGACAATATTAACTGTAAACATGTCCGTCCAAGTACCGATATGGACGTATGACGCTGATGATGCTTTTGTCGCATGCTGTGAGACTGTGAGTTTTTTTTCCTACTGTGGCCGGAGTTTTCAGATTTGGTCATTTTCGGTGCCTTGTAGCTTCGTTTATGTGTAAACCAAAGACCCAAATGCATTGAAATATCACTGTTTTTGCTACGTGTAAATGAGGCCTGAGAGCAAGCGAGAGACAGAATGAGGGAATGATTGAGGCCTTATAAGGCCGAGCCACTGGTTCCAGGTGTGCCAGGTGTGGCTCAATCAGTGACCCTCTACTCAACTCAACTTCTGCAACAGGAACACCTGGTGGATAGGTGGAGGGTCATCACCATCTATCTATCTATCTATCTATCTATCTATCTATCTATCTATCTATCTATCTATCTATCTATCTATCTATCTATCTATCTATCTATCTATCTATCNTTTTGTGTCATTCTCCTTGTGTTGCATGTCATTGTCGCTGTTTTCTTTCTCTTTGTGGTCGTTTTGTGTCTCTGTGACCTTGTTTTGCATGCCTTTGTGTTGTTTTGTGTCCCTTCATGGGGGTTTTGTTGTAACATTTAACACAGCGAGCAAAAACGTATACAGAATCATGTTTGTTCAAAATATATGTACAAATAAGAGCATTTCATGTCTCTTTGAGCCTAAAATCTGCACTTTTACGCAGTCCCCTGAAGCTGGATTAAAGTTTCATTTTCCACCGACTGAAATTTGAGCAGCACGATGGAAGCGGACCTTGGAGATGACGCCGTTCTCGTCCGTCTGCACCAGGATGTTGCTGCACCAGAAGGTCCCGCAGCCACGACCCCAGCAAACCCGACTCAGGCCGAAACGCTTCACCGAGTACTGACAGGACAGAGAGGCCACGCCCCCCTCCGCCACTTTAAACGAGGAAACGGAAGAAAAGTGTCCGCCTGCAGCACAAAGACATACAAACTGTTAGCACCACGTTTCTGAATAAACTCCACAGTTTCACATGTGAGACACGGAGGCGAGATGAAATTTTAGACATGATGAGATGACCACATGAGATTTGATGATGGTGACTTTTAGAGGCTGCAAACAACCACAAAGAGACAAAAAACAACCACAAAGAGACAAAAAAAAACATCCATAGAGACACAAACAACCACAAAGAGGCAATA
>NW_007577846.1:303487-319025 GCF_000690725.1 Stegastes partitus | reverse complement strand
TATCTATCTATCTATCTATCTATCTATCTATCTATCTATCTATCTATCTATCTATCTATCTATCTATCTATCTATCTATCTATCTATCTATCTGTCTGTCTATGTCCTAAAGTAATAAATTAATCTACTGTGTCAACAACTTAGATATTAATGTACCATGAAAAACTCAAAGACACACAAATGACAGTGTCAAAAAATATTTATATTAGCCTATTGAAGTGACACTGTTTACCTGTGGCAGGTAGACATTCATGGTCAAAAGTGTTTTACTGCCGTTCTTCAAAGCGCTTCTCTTTCTGCAACTTGTTTCCTCCCTTCAGACCTTTGAAACTGGATGGAACGAACACGCGGTGACGACAGACAGCTGACTGGCTCAGACTTTCACTCAGTGTAGTTTCACTTCCCTGAGAGCAGGAACTCACTCAGTCGCTGCGCAGACGAGAAAATGGCGCAGAGAGGAATTAATCTTTATTCAGAAAACATTTCGTGTTCCATCTGTCTGGATCTGCTGAAGGATCCGGTGGCTCTTCACTGTGGACACAGCTACTGTCTGGACTGTATTAAAGGCCACTGGGATGCAGAGGACAGTAAGAGAATCTACAGCTGCCCTCAGTGCAGGAAGACTTTCAAACCGAGGCCTGTCCTGGAGAAAAACGTGCTGCTAGCAGAGTTAGTGGAGGATCTGAAGAAGACTGGACTCCAAGCTGCTGCTGCTGATCACTGCTATGCTGGAGCTGAAGATGTGTCCTGTGATGTCTGCACTGGGAGGAAGAGGAAGGCTGTCAAGTCCTGTCTGGTCTGTCTGGCTTCTTACTGTGAGAAACACCTTCAGCCTCATTATGATGTCGCTCCATTAAAGAAACACCAGCTGGTGGAGCCCTCCAAGAACCTCCAGGAGAACATCTGCCCTCATCATGATAAGTTCATGGAGATTTTCTGTTGCACTGATCAGCAGCTGATCTGTTATCTCTGCTCTGTGGATGAACATAAAGGCCACGACACAGTCTCAGCTGCAGCAGAAAGGAAGCAGAAGCTGAGGAAACTGGAGGAGAGTCGACTGAACATCCATCAGAGGATCCAGGACAGAGAGAAAGATGTGAAGCTGCTTCAACAGGAGGTGAAGGCCATCAATGACTCTGCTGATAAAACAGTGGAGCACAGTGAGGAGATGTTCAGCCAGATGATCCGTCTGATCCAGAAAAGAAGCTCTGAGGTGAAGCAGCAGATCAGATCCCAGCAGGAGGCTGAAGTGAGTCGAGTCCAAGAGCTGGAGGAGAAGCTGCAGCAGGAGATCAGTGATCTGAAGAGGAAAGATGCTGAGCTGAAGCAGCTCTCAGAGACACCAGATCACAGCCAGTTCCTCCACGACTACCCCTCAGCGTCAGCACTCAGTGAGTCCACACACTCATCCAGCATCAGCATCCGTCCTCGGAGACACTTTGAGGACGTGACAGCAGCTGTGGAAGAGCTCAGAGATCGACTACAGGACGTTCTGAGGGACGCACGGACAAACATCTCACTGGCCATCACTGAAGTGGATGTTTTACTGCCACAACCAGAACCAACGACCAGAGCTGGATTCTTCAAATATTTTAAAGAAATCACTCTGGATCCAAACACAGTCAACAGACAGCTGTTATTATCTGATGGGAACAGGAAAGTGGCATCGGTGACTCAACTACAGTCTTATCCTGACCATCCAGACAGATTCACTAACTGGATTCAGGTCCTGAGTAAAGAGAGTCTGACCGGACGCTGTTACTGGGAGGTGGAGTGGAGAGGAAGAGTTTATGTCGCAGTTTCATACAAGAACATCAGCAGAACAGGGAGACCATATGAAAGTGAATTTGGATTCAATGACAAATCCTGGTCTTTACGTTGTGACGCCAGCAGAAGTGTATTTCGGTACAACATCACCGTAACTCCCGTCTCAGGCCGTCCCTCCTCCAGAATCGGAGTGTACCTGGATCACAGAGCAGGTGTTCTGTCCTTCTACAGCGTCTCTGACACCGTGACTCTCCTCCACAGAGTCCAGACCTCGTTCACTCAGCCGCTACACGCCGGAGTTCGACTTTGTGATGGATCCACTTTAGAGTTCATTCAACCTGAATAGGCTGAAGTCTTAAAGAGCAGCTGTAGAAACCAGAATGTTTTCCTTTTTTATTAATTTCTGTTCTTCTTGACTTAACCCCATCTAGTGGCAGAAGGATGGGGATAGAAGCATAGGAGACTGCCGGGAAGGTGTGGACAGAGACAGTCTTTTGACCACAACTCACATCCACGGAGTTTATCTGTAACATCCTAAGCCTTTTTGTTTCTGAGCTTTAAAGAAATTTTATGTTCCAATAAATAGCTCCTTTTTTTCAAACATTTTTTGCTGTGGACATTGTTTTCCCTGTTTTCTGTTCCTTTTTTTTTTTGGATGTGTCGAGTTGTTTCTGCACAGCCACCACAGTGGCTATACAGGCTCAGGAGTAGCCACTACAACAGCTGGTTACGATGTCTGAGTTTGCAGGTGATTCTCATCGTACACTGTAAAACACCACGGTTTGTTTTTAAGTCTTTTTTTTTTTTTTTTTTAACTGTTTGCAGCAAAAAAGTTAAAACAGGTAAAAAAAAATGTAGAAATGCAAAAATCTGTGTTTTTAAAAGTAATAATTTGTTCTTTTACAACAACTGACCATAAAATTACAGCTTTTACTGTATCTGAATGAGCAGAAAACCAACAGTTTTATTTTGCAGAGGACTGAGAAATGATGAATAGGTTTGTACACAAGTGTTGTTGTTTACATGTTGTGTGTAAAAATAGAACAAGAAGCAGAAACAAAAACACAGGCAAAAACTGTAAATAATGTCCACATTGAAACTGTGTTAAATACATTTGCTTTACATATATTTGCTGTTATATGAAAGTAAATGATGTATTTAAGAAATACAAAATGGATAATCATTTGTTTTATTGTAGGTTTACAGATTTTCTGTGTTTTACTAAATGAGAAGAAACATCCAGTCAAATCACAGAAATAAAAAGTATTAATTTACATGTAGTCCAAAAGAAATGATGGAATAATGTGGGATAAGTTCATTTTCTGTTCATTATGATTATTCAGATTTATTTTGTAATTCATGTTGTTCATGCTGATTCCAGGTTCTTTGTAGCGTTTTGTGAAATAAATATTCAGATAAATTCAATTTTCTCTGATTTATGTCACTCCAAATGTTGTGCATGTTATTTCTTCTTTTTGTTTTTTTATCTTTTTCAAAAGAATTTTACTTTCGTTATTTACTTTTTGTGTCATTCCCACTGAGTCATCTTGTGCAAAAGACATGACTTTGTTCTCGCTGTAGTCGTGGTTGTGCTGTTTCTATAGAGGTGCAGGACTTTATATTTCAGTCAAAAATGATCCCAGAGTGAGGTAAACTTAAAAAAGAAAAATAACAAACTGCAACAAAACTTCTGCAGATCAAAATGCTTTACACATATTAGTTAGAGCAGAAAACACAAATGGACACACTCGACAACAACAAGGATACAAACTTAAACCAAAACATGTTTTTTGTAATTATTTTATGTTAAATCGGCCTCTTTTAGAATGGACTCTGCTGCAGAAGACTACACACACACACACACACACCTACACACACACACACACACACACACACACACATATATATATATGTTACAAATTCCCTGCTGGCAATGGGGAAATGGCTGCCTCTGGTGGACACCTGTGCCCTGAAGCCTCCCATGATTCCCTAACGCAAGACAGGTGTGCCACTGAAGGGCTGGTGCCTCAAAGCCTGCCTTGATTGCCAACGGAAAACAGGTGAGAGAAGAAGAGCTGGTTGCATGCATTTGAGGCTGGTCGGTGAGCTGCAAACATCTCTCCATACATTTGAAGCAAGCTGGGAATCCCTCTTCAACAGATCCATGTGTGACTAATCCGTAAGATGATTTCTTCTTTATTTCTGGGGGAGTTTAATTACTGGTTGATGTTTAGTTATATTTCCTTCTGTTGATTAGTCACTAATTTTGTGTTTGGGTTATTGTTTATTTATTCAGAACAACCATGGACATGAAGCGATGAATAAATATTGCAAACCAAAACTCCATTGACTGTGTCTCTTTGGCCGGAGAGGCTATAGTGGTCAGCATTCACCATTGTTATGTTAACGAGTCAAGAGAAATCTCTAATAATATATATATATATATATATCTCCATCCATCCATCCATTATTTGTTAGCGTTGCCTTGTAGACATTTAATTAATATTTTTAACGGACTAAATATAACTATAACTCCTCCCGAGGACGACCAAAAGTGTAGCTACAAACAGATCATTTATGAAAATATCGGCTCATTCCACCTGAAATCTTCAGGACTTCTGCTCCACTGTGTCTGATTTGCTTACTACTATTTTATTATAAACTATGAATATTTAAAATTTTATAAAGTACTTTCTAACTTCTTTTAAAATCACCCTTTGACCCACTTTCAGCATGTGACAAGAAGTTTGATCTCATTTTATAATTTAAAAAAAAAAAAAAAATGAAGAGAAAGACAAGACAACTTAAGAACAGAATTTGATTTCTTTATTTTCTCTCTATGTAAATTACTATCAACATGAATCGTTAATACATAATATATATCTGAAATGTAAAATAAATACATCTAATATTTGAATGCAAAGGAAACAGTCTTTTGAACAAATCTCTTCATAGACACTGATGCTGTAGTGATGAGTGTGACGGCCCGAGCTCTGTTGCTGTGTGGGCGGACCCAAAACGAAAAGGGAGGCAGGAGAAAAGAGGTTAAAGGAAACATCAGTCGTTTGAACAAATCTCTTCATAGACACTGATGCTGTAGTGATGAGAGTGTCGACCTCCAAAGTACAAAAAAACACCAAAATAAACCAAACCGTTAATCAAACACTTGCAAATGAAGAAATGAGCTGACATCAAGTTAAATAGGATGAGGATTCACACTGACAAGAAAAATTAATGAAGCAGAGATGTTATTCTCAATGCAACATTTGGAAAATGTTTTCCAGATGTTATCAAGGCCTCGGATGACAGAATGTGTTCTTTTTTTTTTACACAGAACCTTTTATGACGATTTTATAATGTGATACATTAAAGATTGAACATTTGCCTTCTTGCTGAGGGAACACTTTACAGAATGTTCTATAAAACATTTTCACAATGTTCCATGATGCCAAAGGAAGGATGTTCTCAAACCAACACTCTGAAAATGTTTTCAAGATGTTATCGAGACCTCAGATGACAGAACGTTCTTTATCAGACGCTGTTGAGGAAACACATTACACGTTCTTCTACAGCAAAGACGGAACGTTCTCAAACCAACATTGCAACAATGTTTTCCAGATGTTGTCAAGGCCCATGACGAGAGAATGTTTTTATACAGAATGTTTTAGAACATCGCTGCAAAGTGATACCTTAAATGTAGAACATTTGGGCTTTTTGGTGAGGGAACACGTTATCAAACGTTCTTCTGCAAAGTGTTTCCACAATGACAACAACAGAAGGATGTTCTCAATGCAAGACGTCCAAGATGTCAGATGATGGAACGTCCTTTATAAGATGTTCCTGTGCTGCAATATATTAATAAAGGTGGAACATTCTAGCTGCAATGTTCTGAGGATATTTTGGAAATGCTGTTGAGGGAACACATCCTCAAAATCTATGAAACATTCCCACAACAAACATTGACATGATAACAAAAGAAGAACGTTCTCAGCGCAGCATTCAGTTCTAAGAACCTTAAACCTCAGAGCCTAATGGTCCAACAACGTTTTCAAACATTTTCAGAACATCTTTAGCTATCAGACCTTTAAAGAGAAGAAGAACATCATCCTGGGAACTAAAAGAAAACTTCCCATTGAAACCATTAGTAAAACTTTGCAGGACTTTCCCAGATTGTTTCTGGCGCCAAAGAACTTGCAACATCACGTTCTTCTTGCTATCAGAACCGCTAACTCTGCAGCTAATCTGGTATTTAAAAATGGGTTCGACTCCTCTGTGGAGGTAGAAGGCGTTTGGTGCCACAGAGCTCCTCAGTCTGTTATTGCGACATGTACAGTTAAAACATTAAGTCACTAAAAACATTACTTTTGCAAAAACTATAATAAAGCTTCTGATTAAGAAAAATACTCGATCAGTGGAATAAATCAGTTCATAACAACAGATTTTTCCTTCACTCTATAATCGCACCATCAACATCTGTGATCTTCCTTTTTCTGGCTCTGTCCTGGACAGAGTAGAACTTCCCTCTGTTTGCAACAACCATCTTTTCCACCTTGTTCAGCAAATGAGCGGAACGGTTCTTCTTGCTGGAGTTGGGGTTGATGTTCAGGTCGTAGTATCTGTCTTCTACTCTCTGGGGCAGAATCTTCTTCAGCTTGTCTTTAGCTAGAATCACCTGAAGCTCCACATCTGTCTCTGGCTGGTCGTTGTGGGTGAGGACTACGAAGGTATGCCACCAGACATCCTTTCCAAAGATCTCCTCCATCTGCCTCACGGTGTCTCGTTCTTCATCGATGAGGGTTCCCACCTTGATGACCAGCAGGAAGGCGTGGGGCCCTGGGGCCAACATGTCGACGCATCTCCTGATCTCCGTCTTGACTTCAGGTGTTTCTGAGAGTCCAGGAGTGTCGACGATGGTCACCTCCTATTTAAACACCTTCTTTGTCTGCAGACAGCACTGAGCGTTCCCTGAAGAGAAGAAACACAGTTTTCATGCAAAATTTAAATATTGTCTTCTTTAACCCTCTGAACTCCAAGCAGTTTCTAAGCTTTTTTGCACCTGTCTCACTTTTCCTCACTGTGGACTTGCTTTACCACCCAGAGCCCTCCAAACAGTTCATGGTTGATGCCACCGACAGTGGAATCAGGGTTGTCCTTTCTCAACACTGTTTTGTTGATCATGAGCTGCGTCTTCTTTTCTTGCTGGTTGTCCCCTGCAGTGAGGAACTACAGCATTGAGGATAGAACTGCTAGCTGTGGTCCAGGAATGGAGGTTCTAGCTGGAGGGCTCAACACGTCTCTGTGACCTGGACCGACCACAAAATCTTTGATATCTACAAACAGCTTGGTGAACTTTGTTCCTGGGACAGTTTAATTTCACCTTCACCTACCGCCCCGGTTCCGGGAACATAACACCCAAGGCCTGCTTGCCAATTCACTCCCCATGAGGAAGTCTCTATGGTAAAAACCTCCTCCTCCCGTGTGGTCGGCGCAGCCAGGAGGGAGATCAGCAGGTGGTCTCAGAGACATCCACTCCATGAAAAGTCTTCCAGGTCTTCAGGGTTCCAGTGGGGGCATTCCTCTAAGGTGATCTGCTATCGTGGGTTTCACAGAACCCTCGGCCTCCTTCGTCAGTGATTCTGGTGATCGTCTCATCCTTTCCTGCAGCAAAGCTTCACAATGAGCTTCTTCCAGCCTTCTATGACTTCTTCCTTTACCACACTGCCCCTGATCCCACATCGCTGTGGACTTCGTTACTGGTCGACCTTCCTCTGAAGGTAATACCACAATCCTCATTATCTTAGATAGAAGCAACACCTTCGGCTAGAGCCACAGGCTGCACTCACTTGAACTGGCTTGCAGGTTGTCAACAGCCAATATTACCAATTATCATTGGTAGTATTTACCAAAGATGATACAGCAGATTCAGATTTATCCTGTGTTACCTGAGGATGGACTGGCAGCAGCACGACAAGTAATGAAGGCATCTTTTCTCAGTATGATGTTTCCACTGGAGCTCTTTCCTGATCCAGTCCTCCCAACAAGAACCAGTCTGAGGTCTGGCACTGGAACACAGAGACACACAACATCCATTCAGCCATTTGAAGCTACACTTTTTAAAGGATCATTGAAGTTCATTGCCATTGGCTGTATTTCCTATTGTTATTTATGTTGTAAAAATTCAGGGAAATAAGGAAAAAATTGTACATCGAGGTAAGCCCTGAACGGACAAAAAATCTGTTCAGAATGACTCCAAAGATCCCTACATGACCGAAGCCTCGTCCAAAATGATTGAAAGAATCTTTTATTCACAATTCATCCAATATGACTTTGAAACTTTCTAAATTAACGAAACTTGACAAT
Source organism: Stegastes partitus (assembly GCF_000690725.1). Classification (NCBI taxonomy): domain Eukaryota; kingdom Metazoa; phylum Chordata; class Actinopteri; family Pomacentridae; genus Stegastes; species Stegastes partitus. The sequence goes on along the minus strand of NW_007577846.1, from coordinate 310,898 downwards.
TTTCTTGTGATCTTACCCCGGATGACTCTGTCCTTGACAGAGTAAACGTTGTTTTCAGCAGCCACCTTGTCCAGCAGATCCCAGACCTGCTGTTTGTTGTTGAGGACGTAGCATCTGTCTTCCACACGACAGGGCAGAATCTTCTTCAGCTCAGTTTTGGTTCTATCCAGAATCTGAACATCTGTCTCCGGCTGGTCGTCGTGGGTGAGGACTACGATGGTGTGCCTCCAGACGTTCTTTCCAAAGATCTCCTCCATCTGCCTCACGGTGTCTTGTTCTTCATCGGTGAGGGTTCCCACTTTGATGACCAGCAGGAAGGCGTGGGGCCCCGAGGCCAACATGTCGATGCATTTTAAGATCTCCGACTGTCTTTCCATTGTTTCTGAGAGTCCAGGAGTGTCGACGATGGTCACCTCCCAGTTGAACACCTTCTTTGTCTGCAGACAGCACTGAGTGTTCTCTGAGGAGAAGAAACACAGTTTTCATGTAGCATTAAATATAATATTCTTTATCCCTCTGAACTCCAAGCAGTTTCTGGTGGGGCTTTTTTTTGTTGTTTTGTTTTGTTTCTCACACATTCTGTCTCCCTGTGGGTTCATTTATCACTGCAATATTAAGTCCTGCACCTCTATGAAAACAGAACAACCATGAAGAACTCAGAAATGTCTTCTGTGCAGAATGACACAGTCAGAATGCCATAAACCATAAATAATACAACTTCAAAGTTTAATTTCTATGAAATGTGGAATCAACAACATTTTTCCAAGCACACAAAAGTGTTACCAACATTGGAAAAAAAGGTGGCTCCACATGGAGTAAACATCCAGTGTTACCTGCAGCAGCACCACCAGCACTGAAGGCATCTCTTCCCAGTATGATGTTCCCACTGGAGCTCTTCCCTGATCCAGTCCTCCCAACAAGAACCAGTCTGAGGTCTGGCACCAGAACACAGAGACACACAACATCAAATACTGTCATGCTGTTAAAAGAAAAACTGAAGATGTTAGGGATCATTTAATTTTAGTTGCTGTATGTCCTAGTAATGTTTCTACTGGTTCTTGATGAGAAGCTCAAAATGTCCAGAATGACTAATAAGTGTGCAAAATTATTTAAATCCAAAACGACTCTATTTTCACTCCAAAAGACATGAAGCATGACAAAACCTTGTGCAAAAGGAATCAACACTTGTCTGAAATGACTTCAAACGTATAACGTGACTCAAAATTCAATGAGTCAAATACTATTTTCAAACTGACTCAAAAGTTGTCATGACTAAAAACAAGTCCAAAATGATCAAATATATTGTACAGAGTCACAATTAGTTTAAAATGATTGAACATTTGTCCAGTATGACTGAAAACTTGACTTAAATGACTCAAAGATTGCTCCAAATTACTTGGTTTTTCCAGAGTGACTTAATAGTTTTTTCCAAAACAACTTGAAAACTGTCTGAAATGGAAAAAAACTTGTCCAAAACAACTCAACAATGATCAAACTCAGAATGACTCAAAATGTGTCCAAAATTACTAAAAATTTGTTCCTCAAATGTACTCTAAAAAAAAAAAAAAACAAATTTGTTAAAACAGCAAAAGCTTTGTTCAAAATAACTTTAAAAAATGGTCTAAAATGACTCAAAATGTGTCCAAAATTACTAAAAATTTGTTCCTCAAATGTACTCTAAAAAAAAAAAAAAACAAATTTGTTAAAACAGCAAAAGCTTTGTTCAAAATAACTTTAAAAAATGGTCTAAAATGACTCAAAATGTGTCCAAAATGACCTAAAATTAGTCCAATATGACTCAAAACAAATATTCAAAACGTGTCCAAAGACTAATAACATTCCAAATTGATTCAGATATTTTTTTCTGAATAACCTGAAACCTGTCCAATAAAATTACGTCCTGAATGACTCAAAATTTGTATAAAATCACTTCAGCTGTCCAAAACTGATCACAAATTGCCCATACTGACCCAACATATATTTTTGTACATAATGACTGAAAATTTGTTCAAAATGGCTCAAATGTTTCCCAAAATTATTGAAATATTCTCCAATAGGTTTAAAAACCTGTCTCAAATTACTGTAAATAATGTTCAAAGCTTACAAGATTTTTGTGTTTTTTGGTAAACAGAGGTTTATACAGTGAACAGGATTATGTTTAATGCACCCGATCAAAGGAAAGCTGCTGTAATACCCATGAAACGCTGCTCTAGTGAACACTCCTTCTCCAGTGGGGAGTCACAGTCCGGCCACAAACTCTTAACCTGGTTTTCAGCGTCCTCCAAACTTTCGAAAGTCCCGATTGGTACTTCGCCTGGATCGCAGAACTTGAGGTTCTTTCTCAGTTGATCAGCATCAAAATCCAGCACCTGCAAAAGAACAAAACAAAACAAGCAACATTTTTCATCTTTATGAAAAATGACTCAGATGTATCTAAAATTTGGTCTTCATACAAAGATACTGAACAGTTCATGATTCCAGCTTCTCAAATGAGCTTCAGTTTTAATAATACTAACACCTTTTTTTGTTTTATTACACAAAGCAAATTTAAAAAGAAAACAAATAATCAAAAAAGTGTATGAGTTGCAGAGGCATACTCAGCCTCTGCAACAGGAAAAACACAGGGACACCTCCCACAGTCCAAAAACATGTTGAGGATTGGTGATTCTAAATTGTCCGTAGGTGTGAATGTGAGTGTGCTTGGTTGTCTGTCTCTAAGTGTAGCCCTGTGATAGACTGGTTACCTGTCCAGGGTGTCCCCTGCCTTTTTAGAGAATTTTTTTATTACTTTCTTCAAATTCAGAACTTTACATCCATCTCCTCAGTATCTGGTAACGTTGCCTTTAAACTGTATGACTTTGGTCAAACGTTCTGGGTTTCCTTCCACAAGCTTCTCACAATAGTTTGATGAGTTCTGGCCCATTCCTCCTGACAGAACTGCTGGAACTGAGTCAGGTTTGTTGGTCTCCTTGATCCACTAATGATCTCCAGGACTGAGATCAGGGCTTTGTGATGGCCACTCCAGAACATGAACTTTGTTGTCCTGAAGCCTCTCTGTAACTCATCTGGTGGTATGTTTAGGGTCATTGTCCATCTGAAGACCCATTAGTGCCCAAGCTTTAACTTCCTGGCTGATGTCTTGAGATGTTGCTTCAATATTTCCACATAATGTTCTTTCCTCATGATTCCATCTATTTTGTGAAGTGCACCAGTCCCTCTTGCAGCAGAACAGCCCCACAACATGATGCTGCCACCCCCGTGCTTCACAGTTGGGATGGTGTTCTCAGGCTTCAAGCTTCTTCCTTTTGATGGCTGGACATTCCCATGGTGTTTATACTTGCGTATAATTGTTTGAAGGGATGAACGGGGAACCTTCAGGCATCTGGAAACTGTACCCAAGGATGAACCAGACCTGTGGAGGTCCACAGTTCTCTTCCTGATATCTTGGCTGATGTCTTTAGATTTTCCATGTTGTTACAAAAGGAAGCAGTGTGTTTGAGATGTGCCTTAAAATACATCCACAGGTGTGCCTCCAGTTAACTCAAATGTTGTCAATTAACCTATCAAAAGCTTCCAAAGCCATGACATCATCATCTGGGTTTTCCCAAATAGTCTGACGTCATACTAATTTTAGTGGATGTAAACTTCTGACTTTGAAGAAAGCAATACATTTTTAAAATTCTCTCTCTCATTATTCTGGTGTTCAGCAAATATAAATAATGTTGTTAATCCTAACTGACCTAAAACAGGAAAAGTTTAGTCTGATTTAATGTCAGACAGTGAGGGAAAAAAAAAGAAGGTTGGAACGACCCACTTCTGGAAAAGTGAAGACTTTTTCTAATTGTTTATACATTTTAGGCTTTGGTTTGGTTTGGTTGAGGTGCTGGACTCACAAAGATATCTCTTAATTTCCTGAAATGTGCAGGTCAAAACATCAATCAGCAGAATAACCCATAATAATAAATGACAACCTGCAACAGTAAAATCCTTAATTTTGTTAATGCATCATTAATAATCTAATGATATGATGTTGGAGGAAACAGTTTATCAGTTTCCTTCTTTAACATTAGAGGCTGCAGCTTTCTACAGAGAATAAGCAGTGAAGATACCTGTTTGTCCACATGCGGGGCGATGGCGACGTTATCCCAAATATAAAACATTGTCAAAGACATCTGAACGTCCATTTGGTTTTTTTCAGGTCTGCAGATCAGCTTACACCTGATGGAAAAGCAACAATGATCAACTCCACAACTCACAGAAGACTTCAAACTGCTTCATGACACCTCACAGCGCTTCGTCCTACAGCTGAAGGTGACAAGATGTTTCTATGATCCTCAAACACATCGTCCTCAGTCTGTGTCTGTGTGAGGACATTTTTCAGAATGTGTAGAGACTTCAAAAAGTGATGGCATTTTAAAAATCTGAAAAAAAAAATGCTTTTGAAAAGTGAGGAATTTTCTAGTAGCTTTGTTTTGTTTTCACAAGTGAGAACATTTTCAAAAAAAAATTGGACATTTTTCAAAAAGTGACAAGAATTTCCCAAAGTGAGAACATTTCTGGAGAGCTGGTTTGGGTTTTTCAGAAAAGTTAGGTCATATTCACACAAAAGTATAAGGAAACAAAAAGGGATATTTTTAAAATATATAATATTTTCAAAAAGATTGTATTTTGAAAAGTGGGGACATTTTTTATTTTTTTTTAAAAAAGAGGACATTTTTCAGTTAATAACTATATTTGCACAAATTGATAACATCTTCAAAAAGTAATGCTATATCCAAAAACTGAAGACATTTTTGAAAAAGTGAGTATATTTTTGGAAACACCTTTAAAGAAGGAAGGATATTTTCACATGTGAAGATCTGTTTCAAAAAATGAGGCAACTTTCACACAGTGAATACATTTTCCAAAAAGAGGTCACATTTTCAAGAAAATTAAATTTTTCCAAATAAAAGTATTTTTCTTTTCTTTTTAAAATTTTTTCAAGTCTACTTCACAAATGGGACATTTTCAAAAAATGAAGACATTTAAAATATATATATGAAGTTAGGACATTTTTACATAGAAGCTATGTTTGTTACAGAGGGACAACTTTTTTTCAAAAAGTGACAACATATTAAAACAGTGAGTACAATTTCAAAAAGCCCATTACATTTATCTGTTTGTAGGTCTTACCCGTGTGTCTCACTTATGGCGTACGGCCTCCAGATGAAGCGGCCATCTTTGTAAACACAGACGGCGTTCGGGTCGTCAGTCAGCAGAGGATACTTGGAGAAGAGCTCCTGATTGGCTGGACTGTGGACCAACACAGTGTGCTGCACTTCCTGTTTGTACAGGACAGTTTCGTACACCCGCATGACCGGCTGATCCCCAGAACAAAACTGAAACAATAACAGATGTTTTACTGGAGGACTCTGACCTCACTGTACAAGAAGAACTCATTCATCAGAGTCTCTGTAAATGTACCAACAACAACATAGATTATCATCACTGATGGCAGATTAGCACTCATCACACGACGGATGACATTTGTGTCTTGTTGTGATTTAGCCTGTTTGTTGTTTATTTGTATCTCTTTGTGGTCATTCTGTATCTTTTTGTTGTCAACTAAGAAAATAATTTATTCATTTGTCAGTTTCATTTTTTTCTGTGCTGCACTACAGAAGATAATGTTTATTTCAGCCACATGCAAGAAAACAAAAACACATTCATGACTTGTGCATTTTAAAGTATTCTCTTTTGTTGTGAAAGTGACCATGTAGATAGATTGGATGTAATTTTTCCAGAGTTCCTACCTGCAGGCGGTAGGCCTCCAGCACCTCCTCCAGGGGGAAGGTGAAGCGGTACGAGCCCAGCCTGGACTTCTCTGAGAAGGCTGGAGAGGTGGTAAACTTATAGAGGAAGTTGGGATGCATGGCGGCCTGATCCTCTGTAAGGTTGGAGAATTTCTGCTGTAGGAGCCTCGTCTCAGCTGCCTTCACCTCGTCAGGGCTCACAGCCAGACTCCACCACAGCAGGATGCCTCTGTGTGGATCCCTGGAGCTGTTGTGTGGAAACCTGAAGCCTTCGTCCCTCCTGATGCCACGTAACCCCCATTGATCTGTGTCGTGTTTCAGATGAGCCACATGGAACTCCGGATGGGGGTATTCTGGGATGTTTTCCTTGGAGAGGTACTGGTTTCCCAAATGTTGAGCTTCCTGTTTCAAATCATCCAGGTTTAAGTGTCGACCGTTGACATAACGTTCATAACGTCCTCTCCTGTTTTTCCGTGTCTGCACTGGCATGTTTAGATGAGGTTATTATTTAAAAAGACAAATTTATAATATCTGCTGTCAGAAACATAAACTGAAACTCTGCTGCTTCCGCGAGGAAAGGCGTCTTATCTCTTCAACACAGTTCAAACTCTAACATGAGCTGTTCTCTGGACACAGGAGGTGAAACTTACTGTGAACACACAAACACACACATACCAGATCCTCCGCCTACTTCACAGTGTAACCCTTTACGTGCTGCTGGTCACATACATCTGTGGTCGCGCCTCTTTGTGATACTTTTGTGGGGGTTTTGTGTCTTTTTGTGTTAAATTTTTGTTTTTGTCATCATTTTGCATCTCTTTGTCATCATTTTGTGTTTCTGTTGTTAATTTGCATCTCTTTGTTGTCAATTTTTTGTAGTTTTGCGGTCACTTTGTGGTCGTTGTGTGTTTTTTTGTGGTCATTATTAGTATTTGTCATGATTTTGCGTCTCTTTGTAATCATTTTGTGCCTCTTTGTTGTAACTAAGTGTCCCTTGTTTATCAAACCAGCCTGTTGTGTAAATACACTTTGTTATTTGTGTGATATGAAACCTGCTTGTCGTTAAATCTGCAGCTGTGCAAAGTGAATGATGGCAACAATATCTACATTAAATGTAATTTGTACCACACCTTTCTTGACAAAGGGGTTAAGAAAAGTACATACAGGTTAGAATACAGAGGTGAAAAGTCCAAAGATCACCAACTGTTAATAATTTGTAGTGTTCACAGCAGGTTATTGGAGATCTGAGCAGCATCACCCAGCTTCTCATGACTCCCGATAGTATGTGTCTGCAGAGCCCGAGGCAGCACCGTCAGTGTGTTGTGGCACCAGTGCACCACCTGCTGAATGATCTAAATGCAGAGACTAGTGCACAGCAAAGAAACTAAAAAAACATGACAAGCAATACATTATTTTATTTTAGATATTAAATATTACAGAAAATAAACTGATGCCAATAAACATATCAATAAAACAAAACGAAGCATAAAATTGTACAAACACTACATAAGAGCCAGACAGAAAAGATGGCTTTGGTGCCACGTCTCTAAGAAGTAATCTGCTGCCATGTAGTGTAAATTAAATTTATTATTATTACTATTATTTTATTTTACGAACAA
>NW_007577846.1:280261-303324 GCF_000690725.1 Stegastes partitus | reverse complement strand
ATTATTAGTCCAATTACAAATATAATCTAAAAAGGAACAGACGGAAAACACTAATTCGGGGCTTTTATGCTGAAGGATGTGACCGGAAGCTGTTAGCCGAAATAAGCTAACATGACGCCGGTGACTCGGAGCGAAGAGCCGCAGCCCCGTCCTTTGAAAAGTCGCTAAACTAACCTGAAAAACGAACTGTAAACGGTGTCCGTGGCTTTAAACAGGCCACCAAAACTTTAGAGAAGTTTCACAACGAGCTGACAAACTGTTCTACAGATTTAAAGCCGCGCTTCGTGTTGGAGTAAGTTCGCCGCTAACGTTAGCTAACCGCGCTATGCTGCTACCGACGCGAAGCTGAGCTAACAGGATTAGCTCCGGGAGCTAAACACAAGTTAAAGGTGGTTAAATGGCAGCGAATCGGAGCAGCCGGTCCAGCCTGGCAGGGCAACTGTGAAGGTGAGCGTCTGAACCACATATACCTGCTGCTGCTGCTTAAGGCTAACTGTTAGCAACCTGGAGAGTGACGGCAGGTACAGCGGAGACCTGCAGGTGTCACCTGGACAGGTATTTAGATACGTGTTCAAACGGGACAGACCAGCACACAGAACTCCAATGACAAGTCTTGAAATTTTACAGGTAATTGGTCTTCCTCTGATTAAACAAGGGTATCTATCTATCTATCTATCAGCACACAGAACTCCAATGACAAGTCTTGAAATTTTACAGGTAATTGGTCTTGTAGTAACGATAAATTCTGGCTTATAGATCACCCCTGAGTCTCATTAACTGCCCCACAGTACAGCAAACAAAAAGCCATTGATAATTCCTAGAAATTTAAGTTAATTGTCACTGTGATGAAGCGAAATGCTGGCTTACAGGTGACTTCTGAGTCGTGTTACCTGCTCTCCAGTACCCTATACAGAACTCCATTGACAGTTCTTGTAGTTTTAAGTTAACTGGCATTGTAGCAGAAATGAATACTGGCTTATAGGTCAGTCCTGAGTGTTGTCAGCTCATCTTCAGTTCGGTATACCAAACTCCATTGATAATTCTTGCAATTTTAAGATAACTGACATTGCAGTAAAAATGAGTACTGGTTCACAGGTCACTCCTGCATCTTGGGAGCTCATCTACAATTCAGTAAACCTAGCTCTATTGATAATTCTTGCACAAAACGCAAAAGTCCACAGATTATTCTTGAAATTTTAAGTTAATGGGCATTGTAGCAGATCTTGATGGTGGTTTGTAGATGCCTTGTGGGTCATATGATCTGCTTTCCATTTCACTATGCAAAACTCCATTGATAATTCTTAAAATTTAAAGTGATCTGCCATTGTAGCAGCTATGAAAATGGCGTACAGATGACTCCTGAGTCTTTTGAACTGCTCCCCAGTTTGGCATAGACCCAGCACACAAAGCTATGTTAGTAATTTTTGATGGTTTAAATTTAATCAGAGTTATGGCAGTGCTTAATGCTGGTTTATAGATGACAGCTGGGTCGTCTTCCCTGCATGGTTCAGCACACAAAACTTCACTGGCAATTCTTGAAAATGAAACTGACATTGCATCAAGGATTAATCTTGCTGATAAATGACTCCTGCCTCTTTACAGCTAATACAGTTCACACAAAACTATTAATCATGCCTTAAAATTTGAGGTTAACTGTTATTTTAGCAAAGATTGATGCTGGCGTATGGATGACTTCTGAGTCCCTTGAACTGCTCTGTAGTTTAGCGCACAAAAGTCCACTGATTATTCTTGAAATATGAGGTTGTTAGGCATTGTAGCAGTTCTTAATGGTGGTTTATAGATGTCTTTTGCGTCTTATGATCTGCTCTACATTGCAGCGTGCGAAACTTCATTGATAACTCTTGAAATTTTAAGTTAACTGGCATTGTGGCAGAGATGAGCGCTGGTTTGTGGTCGACTCCTGAGTCCTTGAAATTGCTCTATAGTTCAGCAACCACAACTCCATAAGGTTATTGGGGATTAGGTGACTCTCTAACTACACATCACCTACACATGATCTTGAGGAAAATTTTTCGTTTGTTCAGGATGCTCCAGGGGCCGTACAGCAGCCTGGACCGGGACAGGCCCCTCATCCGGCTGCCGTTCACCGACTTCGCCGTGGGGACGGTTCTGCTCCCTCTGGTCGGCTTCATCGGCTGCCTCTTCATCTCCCTGTTGTACCACTTTGAGGATGCGACATACACACACTGCCAGGTAAATACTGGTGTAGACGTCCAAATGCAGACAAGTGAACAGGAAATTTGTTTGTCTGAACGCAGGTATGCTCTTCCATCTCAAATCATCAGGGGCCTTCTGCTAGACCATCTCTGATTTGCTGGAAGCTTCTTTTAAATTTCAAACAATGTATATTTAAAATGGCCTCTGTGAAATTTCTGCTTGATATATCAAATACTTTCCAAGATCTTTGAGCATGTAACAAGACAATTTATAATGAAGAAGTCACCTGGTGATATCTGAACCAGATATGCTGCATGCTCCAATTATACAAAACAAAATATGTAGAATTATTGTTTGTTATGAAATACATGGTTACACAAATGAGAAAAACTGTTATTTGGGTTGACCTTCATTAACTGATTGAGCAGGTGTGACATATTGTACCACAAAGACTAAAATATTGCAAGAAAAACTGAACTAAATAGAGCAAAGTTCTGTACTTTCAAAATGGTTCTTAGAATATAACTAAGAAAGTCGATCAACAGGTACCAGGTTTCACAAATGTCTATTAATATCAATATTTTATTGATATAAAAGTTTCTGTCAGATCAAAAATGGTTGAGCAGAAGTAGCTGTAAAACTGTGATGATGATTTGAGGTGGAATGACCCAGTTATTTTGCTTTGTAAAATAGGATTTTGATAAAAATGCCGGGCTGCAAGGTGGCGCAGTTGGTAGCACTGTTGCCTTGCAGCAAGATGGTTGCCGGTTCGCGTCCCGGTGGGGGCACCGGAATCTTTCTGCGTGGAGTCTCCATGTTCTCCCCGTGCAGCGTGGGTTCTCTCCGGGTTCTCCGGGTTCCTCCCACACAGTCCAAAAACATGTTGAGGTTAATTGGTGACTCTAAATTGTCCGTAGGTGTGAATGTGAGTGTGCTTGGTTGTCTGTCTCTAAGTGTAGCCCTGTGATAGACTGGTGACCTGTCCAGGGTGTCCCCTGCCTTCGCCCTAAGTCGGCTGGGATAGACTCCAGCCCCCCCGCGACCCTAGTGAGGATTAAGCGGTGTATAGAAAATGGATGGATGGATGGATAAAAATGCCATTCAGCTTGTTTCTAGTTTCACCGATCTGTAAGTCATTTGTGTCTCATTGTCAGGTTGTAACGTTAACAAACTTAATGGCAAAGAAAACGAGAAAATTCACAACATTTTTAGCATTTACTGGGGACAATAACACAACATGCAGCAGTGTCTGATTGTCTGTTACAGTTAAAATGCTGCGTCCTGTCGGTAAGACAATGCTCAGAGCTGTTCTATTTGTTTCCACCAGGTGTCAAACTACCTCCCGTCCATCAGCGCCGCTATCAGCCGCGTCCCGGAGCGCTACATCTGGCGCTGCTGCATCGGCCTGCACTCTGCGCCGCGTTTTCTGGTGACCGCCGCCTATTTCACCTTCTACCGAAGCCGCTTCGCTAAGAGGCTGCCGGAGCTGCTGCTGAGTGGGCTGGCTCTCCTCTGCAGCCTCGCCGAAAACACCGGCCTGCTGCTGCTCACATACGTGTCGTCCACTGAAACTTACAGTGAGTACGAAGCTCTGGGACCAGCTAAGCTCAGCTTCCAGTCAGGATTTAACACGTCAGAGGAGATGTAATCGGATTTCTGTCAGTGGGACATTTGGCAAATCAAACAAACCAGATGTAACGTGTTAATCAGGGGATTTTGTGGAGCTTTGGGCAGAGCCAGGCTAGCTGTTTCCCTCAGTTTCCAGTCTTTATGCTAAGCTAACAGCTACTGCCGAGGAAGATGAGCAGAAGATTTAACTCAGTGTGAAAAAGGTGATGACGGGACTGTCTGTCTCCGCAGGTCTTCATAAAAACGGTTTCATCGTGTTCATAGGGAGCTCGCTGCTGCACATGCTCATTACATGCAGACTGTGGTACGTGATCAAGAGACACTACGTGAACCCAGAGGTAAACACACCCCCGTAATTTGTCTGATGTTCAATAGGTTTATTTGTTAATAATTTGTTAAATAACTCACACATCCACATAAAATATATATAAAAGGCACACAGCTGTAAAGTGTTTAGTCAGCAACATTTTGACCGATAGAATCTTCTTTGGATAATTTTTCTGCACAAATGGTCTTTTCAGCTATCTTATGTGTGTGAAATTGTATAAAACATAAGTCCGATTTAAATAGATAATTAAGTATAATCAAAAGTAAGATGAAAAAACCCCCAAAACAAATTAAACAGTTGTCACCTGCAGGGGGCGCTACTGCACTAAAAATCCACCACATTATCACAAAGCCAGATGTAACGCTACCAAACACTGAATCAAACAGGGAGCTTCTGGGGGCATTTGGAGGTTTTGTATGTGGTACAGTTGTCCTTGAAGAGTTTCAAGGATTGTTGAGGGTTCTATTCGGGGTCCCTAATGTTTACAAAGATGCTTGAAAACTTTTTCAGGGTTCCTTTAAGGGGTTTTTGGTATCAGTTTCAGTCTTGAGGAAGATTTAAGGATGTTTTAAGAGGTTCTCTTGAGCCGTGCAGTGATTAAAGGAATTCCTTTAAGCGGGTCAGTGATTCCTGAGGGTATTGGGTGCCCTTTTGAGGTTCTAGTGGACCTAGAGGAGTATCTGTGGTGCTTGAAATGGTTCTAGTTGCGATCATAGACGTCTTAAGGGATCCTGAAATAGATTTTTATAGCCCCTGATGTGACTGTCAAGTTCTTGAGGATGTTGTAGGGTGAGAAAGGCTCTCTAGATCTTTTTTTTATAGGCTCTCGGGGTCTTTGTTGTGTCTCCATAGAGGTTCTAAAAGTTTTTGGGGAAGTTTAATCGACATTTTAGGATGTTTTCTTCAAAGAATGTTTGTTGGGGTACTGATGTGCTGCAAAAGTGGTAATTTTATGAGGATTTAACTATTATTTGGTAGGTTCTTTTAGTTGGTGCAGTGGTTCTAGGAATTCCTTTAGCAAGTTTGGTTGTCTCTGAGGGATTTTGGTGCCTTTATTGAGGTTCTAGTGGACCTAGAAGAGTATCTGTGGTGCTTGAAATGGTTCTAGTTGCGATCATAGAAGTCTTTTGGGGTCCTGAAGGACATTTTGTAGCCCTTGATGTGATCATCGAGTTCTTGAGGCCATCGTAGGGTCTGAGAAAGGCTTGACAAATGTTTTCAGAGGTTGCCGGAGTCCTTGAAAGAGCTTAATTGTGTCCCCACAGAGGTTTTAAAGGATTTTGAGGAGGTTTAATTGATAGTTCAGGATATTCATGTGGGGTTTCTGGTGTGCTGTGGGTGCCTTTGTGGTCCTTTCAGAGAACTGAATAATCTTTTGAGTATTTTTTTTTTTTTTGGTTCGTGCAGTGTTTCACTGAGTTTCTTTAAGAGTTGTGCTGGTTTTTTAAGGCAGGTTTTTGTGAACCCAGAGGAGTGGTGGTTGAAATGGTTCTTGGAATGGTTCTTCTTACTTTGGGGATCCATTAACAAGTTCTTTTAGTGCTCATGTGAGTTTTTATGGGCTCTTGGTGAATTTGTGGTGGTGCCTCAAGTGACCAGGACGTTCTTGAGGATTTTAAGGGTTTTTGTAGAGATGTAGAGCCCAAGAAAAATAGACAAACATCTTCAAGGTTTTAGGATTTAAAAAAAAAAAGAACCTTTGGGAGGTCCTTGAGAACATGTCATGTCATGAAGTTGAGTCTGTTTGCCGCACAGAGTGAAGTGTGACTATGAATAAGATTTAAAAGAAAGAGGAAGTCCAGATCAGGATCCATTTTGGTTTTGTGATCGGCAGGTTATTAAAACCGTTGGGTCTGAAATGATCTCCGGAACAGAGCAGGAAGTTGACGTGTGGTTCCCAGCCGAGCAGCAAATAGACAAACAAGTTCCAAATTTAACGTCTGACTCGACACTATTCTGGTGCTTCCCTGTTTTAGTCTTAGCTGCAGCAGTTTAAGCAGAGCTCTGCTCAGAATCCCAGCGAGTTTGAGTTCAGAGGAAACAAGATCGGTATCGATTCCGTCCATTTGTCCGTCAGTCCCTTCAAACTGCAGCCTGCATGACGTGACCGCTGAACTTCCAGAAAACCTCAGCTGACTGTTATTTTAATATTTAACAAAATATCTAGTTAATTTCTGCTTAAAGTCAATCCTGCTCCAGTTTATGTGCGTTTAATCAAAGTGTGGCCCAGCTTTCCTCTTAAAATGCCAAATTACCTTTTCATTTAGGTTCTTTTTATTTTGACAAACTGTATGTCGCTGTCAAATGCAGCTCGGTACAGAACGTACAGAGGGACACATTCAAAACTGTAGCGTCGAAGTGGAAACTCTACCATGAAGAAAATAAATAAGAAGAAGGCCTATTATTTAAGTCAGTAGAGTAACTCCAAGGTAAATCCAAGTTTCTTTTAAACCCCTTAACAAAGTGAAAAGCAAAACAACTTATTTTCTCCTATGCGTGCCATTGCCCTTTGACTTCGGTGGGTTCACGTCACTGACTCATGGATGGTGAGTTTGTGAGACGAAACGTCAAAGTTATAATTACATTTATACTATTTTAGAGCAGAGCAGCAGCGTGAAAGTGACTTCTGGTTGACATGTCGCCTTACTGAGCCACGTTTCAGTCGCTGTTTAATACCGGTTCTGTTGTCTGACAGCAGAAACGGTAAAATACGTAAATGCAAACGGAATTACTGTATTAAATACGGTGTATAAGAGCACAGAGAGCAGGATGGAAGCTAACGGCTGTAAAGTGCCTTCTGTGTGGTTTCTTGTCGTAAGTACTTCCCTACTCTCTAAACCGTGGGTCTTTGGAAACGTTTACATTTAAATTGAACTCTTCAATGGAACCAAGAACGACTGGCAACGTAACGCAACGATTGTTCAGTGATAACGAAGAAAAACAGCTGTTATAATAAACTGATATCTTTTTTAAAAAAAAACTTATAAAAAACAGCAAAGAAGAAAAAGATGCATTGACAGAAGAGCTACATTTAGTGCAAATACAAGTTAAAGTTAGGTGGAATTATCCTTTAAGTAGCATTGAGAATGTCTTTTAAGACAAATCTGAAATAAGGAAACGGAAAGAAGACAAATAGAATATCCTTTATTAGTCCCACAAGGGGACATTTGAAATGTCACAGCAGCAGTGACAGTAAGAAAAGCAAGCAAACACAATTATAAAAAAAAAAAACATTAAAGAGTCATAGTGTACTGCATTTCAGTTTCCAGCCCAATTCCCAACAAAGCTGCTCTCATTTACATATTTTATTGTTTCTGTTATCAGAAAAGCGGAACAAGTATGAAACAGAGACTGAAATGTGGCTACTTAAGCATACAGTCTTTCCAAGCTGCTGCTCTGCTCCGCTAAACTGCTGATTACATTTGTTTTTGTTTTTATAGCTGACGCCATCGAACAAACTCCCCGTCACCGTCACCGTGCTGTGAATTCTGCTGTATTTAACTAGAAATCGAAGCTACTACCAAAGTCACACAGCACTTGTACAACAAGGAGAAAATAAACTGCTTTAGTTGCCCGGTGCTTGTAAAATATCCACTGTGTCTGTATTGGACTAGTTGGAAAAATAGTTGTGAAACCTGATTCGTTTTATTTTCTTCTGTCTCAGGAAATCACGTCTTATCGCTGGAAGCTGCGTCTCTTCGTGTTCAACGTCAGCTGCTGTTTGGCCGCCGCCTACTTCTTCAGACGCCACAACAATCACTGTGAAGCTGGAGGTTGGTCCTGATCAACACCATGATTGTTCTGCCGCGTATTCATTAGTATATTTTCAGTCATTTATACCCTTTTGTTCCGCTACGCCCCCTAAATGCTTGCAGATAGAAACATGTTTCCAAACCTAATGTGTCAAACCTGTTGAGGACACCTTGCCTATAAAGCAGTTCTTCACATATCCAGAAGTTGTAAGCGCCACCATGTGGTGAGATACGGCTCAGCTAATATCCCAAAATGTCCCTGCTAATATCTCAGCAGCCATGAGTCACAGACAAACACTGTTGTTTATGGATTCGGTGCATCATGCCAAAGACAATGCGCCCATTTGTGTCATCATTTTGTCATTTCCTGCCTTTTTGAATTTTTCTCAAACATAATTTTGACTCCATGTCCAACAAATTCCATCCAATCCTCACCAGACTCTGTACATACTGTGTTTAGGGCGCACTGCACATTGTCCATATGAGATAGCATGTATTGTTGCTCCATGATAGGCTAACATACCCGGCCAAAACTGTTTAAATTGCTACAACTCTTGTTGCTTCATCGATTTGAACCAAATTTGGCTCGCATGTCCATATCGAGGCCACAGATGAAAGCGCCAGGTGTTGTGCAGTTTCTATTTACTGCAGTAAATCAATTCAGTTTCTAAATAGAGATCTTTGCTGTCTCACTATGTTGAACTTTTGAAATGTCAAGAGTTTCCAGTCCAGTTTAGCTGATAAACAGCTTGTTGCTGAGTTACATTTTTGGTGTTTGTGGCCAAATCAATACGACTCTTGAACGGATTGTCAGATTTCAATCATTTCAACATTTGTACGTCTTTAGAGTGTGCAACATTGGTCCTTCTGCTCTGCCTGCTTAGCCTAAATCCCCAGAACTCTTGGTAGACGCTGGCGAACCTGCAGGAACACTGTTCTTCTTCACTTATTCACACGCTGTCTCTGTCTTTACCCTCGGTCCCACCCTCCCACCCTGTTTTTCTACAGTCTATACCCTGTTTGCCTTCTTTGAGTACCTGGTGGTCTTCTCCAACATGGCCTTCCACATGACGGCCTTCTGGGACTTTGGGAGCAAAGAGGTGATCGTGGCCACGCCGCCGGAGGACAAACGATACTGAGCGGAATTTTTTAATGACTTTTGTGGACACGTAAAGGTGGCTGTTGCCCCCCATGAACAGCTTAAGAACTGACTGATGCTTTTAGTAGGTGCGACTGAAGCTATACTCAATCATTCCAACAACACTTTCGACCTTCAACCTCGTAGTCAGAGCACACGTATAACGGGAGTGATGGAAACATGGCTGATGGCTCCTCGGCATTGGATGACGTGTTGCTAAGATCCCGCCGACACAAACTGAGTGACTCGTGGCAGGAGATCAGACTGTCACTTCATGGAAAGTTTTACGTCGTCTGGGTTTTTCCTACATAGAAGAATTTTTGATGCCCTACAAAAAGGCTTTAGCTGACACCAAAGGAAAATCACCAACACCGACACGACAAGAACTGAAGATAAAAATATAAATAAAATTTTTTAAACACTTATTTCATGGGGTTTCATTTACTCGAGTGTAAAAAACTGTTTTACTTATCAAATGGTCAAAAAATAGCAGCAAGATGCGCAGATTTCTGTAAAATAACGTGAAACAGACTCATTGGATTCATGATTACTGTCATGTGTACTTACTGTAGAACAATCCTGATATTAAATGTATAAATATATCTTTGATTTCTATCTTTATGAGTAATGTAGTACAATAATGATGCGTAAAATAAGAGTATGTGTTGTTGCTGTTTATTTAGTTGTTAAATGCTCTGCACTGCACTTAAATAGCACTTTTACACATTTACAAGTGCCATGTGATGTGCTCACCTGCCATCAGGACCAACTTGGTGGTCAGCGTCGGGGATCGAACCACTAACTAGTGCACAACCTGTTCTTCCACCTGTCGTTGGTTTACATGCTTGTAAAAAAAAAAAAAAATCTGATCGTAAAGTCATTTCATATTAGTTGTCATGGCGATCTAATCAATAACTCGAGCTGATGTGTTAGGTTGTGTCCACCCAAGCACCACAAAAACACAGCGCCTTGGATTAAATACAACCAAAGGTCAGTGTGTAATGTAAACACCAGCCGCTACCACTTCATCGCAGCTATTTTTTCACTCTAGAGGAGCAAAATTTGTGACACACTAGTGTGTAGCATCAACAGAGTTGTTTCACTTACTTTCTGGAAAGTTCAAGTTGAACTCTTTAATTCTGGTAAATTTACGGTGGCCATTTTGCCAGCATTCATTTGCATGTTAGAGACACTTCTAAATGTGCCTCTGATGAAGTTGGCCACCAACAAGAGTTCCAGAACTGAGTTGAGAACATGATGTCATGTGCCGGAACCTCTGAGGGGACAAATTCTGGTCACAGAGACAAAACTCTCACAGTTATCGACCTGCACGAGACCAGAGCAGCACTTTGAGACCACTCACGGCTTCTTGGTAACCAGCTTCTGCAGAAAAGTAAGACCCTCTACACAGGTTTAGTGTAGCACAGACCACCACTGTATCAGTAGCAGTGTTAACCATCAACTGTTTTGTTCCTGTAGTATCCTTCTTTTCTGCAATAGTGGCACAACGTGGCAACTCAAGGCCCAGAGGAGGGTTTCGTGGCACTCCTTACCGTGGAGGAGATAACACCCGGTGGAGAGGCCCCTCTCAGGCCGAGCAGACCATGTTTGTCTACCAGGACATGAACTTTAAACTAAAAGACAAAATTGAAGTCCTGGAGCGGCAAGTGACAGACCTCCAAGCGATAAAGACAGAGCTGGTTGAGAAAGTCAGCGCTGGAGAAGCCACGATCAGCTGTCTGCAGAGTCGCCTGAAGTCCAGCAAGGAGAAGGGAGAGGAGGAGAAAAGACAACTGTTGGCTCTCCGTGAGGAAATCAGACAAAAGGAGGAAAAGATCCAAGAGCTCCAGGAGAAAAACAACCTCCTGGAGGCAGACATTGCTCACCTCCGAGAGCAAATGGTGGAGCTGGAGATGAAACATCTAGTGTGGTGGAGGAGGAGAGGACAGTCCTGGAACAGCAGGTGAAAGACCTCCAGGAGGAAAAGACAGAACTGATTGAACAAGTCACAGCTGGAGAAGCATCAGTCAGCTGTCTGGAGAGTCGCCTGCTGTCCAGTGACGAGAAGGCAAAAGAGGAGAAAGAGGAACTGTTGGCCCTCCGTGAAGAAACCCAGCGAACGGAGGAAAAGAGCAATGAACTCCAGGAAGCAGACAGTGCAAACCTCAGAGAGCAAATGGTGGAGCTGGACATAAAAATTCTGGTGGTGGAGGAGGAGAGGACAGTCCTGGAGCTGGACAACCAGGAGCTCCAAGATCTCCTGGTCAAAAAATCTAAATGGAGACTTTTCAAGAGGCTGTCAGAGGGGGAGAAACAAAAGGTCAAAGAACTGAAAGAAAAGAAAAAGAAGGAAAAGAAAGAGAAGAAACAGAGGGAGCTGAAAGAAAAACAAGAACAGAAAGAGAAGGAACAAAAAGAAAAAGAGGAAAAAAAGAGGAGGAGAAGGTGCTGGTTCTTCTGAACAAGTCTCTCCCTCTTTCTCCAACTTCCATCTGCCTCCCCCATCTTCCCTCCCCAGCCTCTTGTCCTCACTCTTTCTTCCTCCACCATCACGTTCCACCATCTCCTCCACCATCTCCTCCACCATCTCCTGAACTCAGTTTCTGGACATTTTATGCTCATGCCATATTTTTCTTGATTGTGAGCTTGTTTTTTTTTTTTTTTTTCCTTTTTAACTCTTCTATGGAAGCAGCTCAACCAAGTACAAAGGGTATGACAGTTGCAGTGCCACAAATCATGAAAAAGAAGAAGAAGAAAAACTATTTACAGTTTTACAGCCTCTTAAAACTCGACAGTTCACACAACTCTGCACATCAACTCTATAAAGATGTTTCACCGTGCTAAATGTGCAGCTTTGGACAACTCTGTGTACCATTTTGGAGCAATGTTTGTTTTATTTTCCTGAAAGCTTACCTGAAAACTATCTGAATTTTTATTACTTGGCTGTTGGTCACAGCAGAGTCAGTTGTGACTTCTCAGTTGTGCTGAAGAGCTCAGAATTTTTTTGTTTTTTTACGAAATCTGTTTTGTGCAAACAGTTTTTTTTGAGAATTTATAATGAGACATTTAGAATAAATATGTTTTGTGAAATGTACCAATTTTAAGCTTAGATTTGGTTTGGCTTCCCAACCGAACCTAACAGGGAAAGTTAAAATCTGACAGTTCTTTTAGTTTTTACAGTTTCTGGTTCACAACTGGTAACATTTTGGTGATTTCCTTTCTAAAAGACAACCCGCCTTTCAGACTGAAGTTTCAGACGGTTCATGTAAAGTAACTGTTAGCTAGTTTACGACACTTCTCAAGGTAACTTTGAGGGTTACAGTCATCTAACCCAATACATGGTACATTTCGTTGGTCTGCAAGAAACTACCATGTTCATTATAAGAATTCCTGTAAAGTATAAATGTTGTACATTTGGTTGGATGGCTCTGATGCTCGGTTATTGATTAGACCAGCTGGTTAGCCTCCGGTGGCTAGGCTAACCATAGCCACATTAGCCAAAGATGCTTCAGAAGCTTGTAACCCAACAACGGAACAAGCAGTTTAACTTTCTTGGATTTTCTTTGGTTTCGGGTACATTTGTTTTGCTTTACATCTCGAGTAAATATAGGACTTAGATATGATATGAGTATATGTCATTGATTTTAAATTTCCATTCTGATATGACAGAATGGTAATGATCAGAAATTTCCCTGAGGTTTCCACCAAAGGGATCAATAAAGTTCTATTCTATTCAGTCTGATCTTACCCAAATCCAGCAGCATCTGTTATTTAAAGTAGTTTATGTTGATGGAATACCTGCGTCACACACCTGTACGCCACTGAACCACGTTTCGATCTCACTGCTGCTGTAAAACCAACAGAAGACTTCATTGAAATGATAGTTTGAGTGTGAAAATGTATTTTCACAACAGCATTTTAAATGTGCACATATTGTAACCGTGTTAAAAATAAGAATGAAAAGAGCATTTGATACTTGCCTTTTCCATTCTAGTTTAGACATCGCTGGAAAATTGCTGTTTCATTTATTTAAATTGTGACTCCAAAAGAGGATGCTGGTATGTAAATGTAAACGACCAGGAGGTTTATTATATTTGAATATTGTCCACTACACAGCAGGTCAGCCCTTTGGAAATGAACACTGCATTGTTAAACTGAGCTGTTTACATGACAACACCAAAATAAAGAGACTTTGGACGCCACCACCTTTAGGCTAGTAAACACTGAGGACCAGGTTCACATCATCAGCAGGTATTAGACCCCGCCCACTCGGCAGGACAGTAGCTCAGCGTCTGCTGCTGCACAGGTGTGTTCAATAGATGTGGTTTGACAGTGAAATGAGCTTCGTGAACAGCTGTTCCTGAGAAATGCTAAAATGTGAGATGATTCTAGATCGTATCACCTCTCACTAATTGTACTACTTGGCAGTTGAACGGCGGAGTATTTCTTCTTATGAACCATACTTTACGAAGATTATATTGAAAATACAGGCTCAAAAGTAAAAACTTGGTGCAACAAAAATCAGCACACCTGTGATTTCTAGTCAGTCTAGCTGCATGAACCTGGTTCCAAAAAAAAAATGTAAACAGCAGAAAAGTCTCCGTTTTGGACCTATGGACTGTGTCTATCTACATCATGGCTCCAGTAATGTAGATAATGAAGCTGAAATATCTGATTATGGGACTTCACAAAGCTGTGAAAGTGTACAGGAAGATCAGTGAGCAACTGAAAATCTGTGAAACACAGTTGCGGCTGTAATCAAGAGGTATAGAAGGAGCCATAGTAGCACTCATCAGGGCTGCAGCGGCCGTCCTCCTGAAATGACTCCACAGACAGTGAACGACTTTCACAATCGAACAATCATGAAGAGCAGCTACATCAGATTTGGCACAGGAGTTATCAATAGAAATCAGAGTTTCTGTGGAGCTCAGATGGTGTGAAGAACACTAAATAACATCAGCCTCATGGAGTTTAAGAAACGAAAACCCTTCCAAGCTCTTCAGCACGAAACAGCAAGATGAAACTTTGCTATAGAGCATGAAAGGAAGTCTGGTGTTGGAAGTACATTATCTGGGCTCAGATGAGGTCCAGCATGTTTGGCATGAACCTGAGCAGGAGGACCACAGTGAATGTATAGACCTGACAGTGAAGCACGGAGGTCACAGTGCGATGATTTGGGCTGCAAAAGGTGTTGGAAGATGACATGAATGTCTGTGCATAAACCAAAATACTGGCTGATAAGACGACTTCCAGTCTGCAGAATTCCATCCAAAGCACAGTTTCCATAGAAGAACTGTTGAAGTATTAAATTACAGATAATAAGAAACGAGGAATAGAAATAGAAATACCACTTTGTTGTTTTACAATGTGTGAAACAGTTTTACTGTATTTAAATCAGCTAAAAATATAATGATTTTACAGATATCTGCTATTATTTTCATAGCTTTTACAGTTTTTTAAACATTACTGTATAAAAGAATTTCCTTTTAGAGTGTAGTGTTTAATTTGACATCACAGCAAATGCCCTGCTGTTCAGCTGCGACGTAATCTGATTACTGTAAGGTGATATGACTGAGAACCATTTGACATTGAAGCTACAGTGCAGAGGCATGTACTCCTGTTGGGTGCTGTATTTATAGCTCGTAAGCTGCTAGCAATTCTGAGACACTGGTTTCACAGGGAAACAAAGTGTAGATGCTGGCCTCCACACACCAGGGGGTGCTGCTGCACAGGAGGAGTAACATCAACATGTAATAAATAACAGTACTGATTATAGGCAGAGTTATAGCTGGAACCATGTGAAGGCTGGGTAGCTGTTTGCCTCCAGGTTTAACACAACATACTGGGATTATCGATTCTCAGTCATTCAGGTCATAGGAATCCATGGAGCTTCAGTAGAAAGCAACTGGACTTCACTTTTACTGGGAGCACTGGAGAGTCAGGAGGTTTAATACTGACGTCACCAGTTTGTTGGACGTGAGTCACCTCCAGCATCCTCACAGCTGACTGATAAAACGTTCTCAAACCAGAAGGCACACTGCTCCTCTTCCGCTCGCTTTGTTTTGTTTTGATGGTGTGAAACCTTTATTGAGCCACAAACTCTGACAGATTCTGTCCGCAATCCCTCAACGTCAGGAGGATGATGAGTTCACTCCGAAAAAGATTTTACCGTGAGATCATGTGTCTCACTGATCGATGGGCAGCTTTAAGTCTAAGAGAGGCTTCGTTTGAAGACGAGGGGCAGGAAGAGGAACTGACCCCCGGCCTCAGAGGAGACGCTCGGGAGGAAAACGCGACATCCTGAAACAGCTCGGTCACACAAACTACACAGACGGCTTCTCTAACCCTCAAACCGACGCCTCGAGTCGACACGACAGTCTGTGATCCCGTCATCTTTACAGCTAAACGCTCAGCTCCCCGGTTCTCCTCAAACTTTAACATTGGTTAAATCAGTCTGTCACCTTTTTTTTCTCTCTGTTGCCTCTTTTTGGTTACTGCAATTCTCAAAACTCAGAAATGTGTTCTGTGCAGTATACCACAGAATGCTTATTATTGTTATTATTATTTTCAAATGAACCTGACTCGAGTCAACATGTCCAACAAGTGCACAAACACTTAAAAAATGAAATAGAGGCTCCACATGCAATAGACATTATATTCTCTCGATGTTCGAGATGTTTCACCGTGCTGAATGCATCCTCCAACAACTTGCTCCTTCATATACGTTTATGTTATTGATCCAGTTGGTTTTATTTACTTGTCTTCCTCCTCGTTTGCTTTGTGAAAACACTGCCTGCAGTTCACCTGACAGTTTTTACCTGTTGGCCACAGCTGAGTCAGTCATGGCTGCTCGAAGCACAGATTTTTATTCTGTTTTTGCAAATCTTTGTAGTTGTTATTGTCTCGTTTTGCACTTCTTTGTGATTGTTTTGCATCGTTTTTGTCATCCTTTGTCTGTTTGTGATTGTTTTGTGTGTCATTGTAGCCATTTTCGTCTCTTTGTGATTGTTTTACACAGTGTTTTGTGTTTTTTACTCTCGTTTTGGCCTTCATGCCTCTCTATGGTTGTTTTGTCACTTTGAGGCCCTTTTGCATCTTTTTGTGTTAATTTTGTGCTTTTTTTGTGTCTCTGTGATCATTTTGCGTCTTATTTTGCACCTGTTTGTGGTTGTTTTGAGTTGCTTTGTGGTCATTTTGTGCCGAGGAGTGCATATTTAGTGATTTATTTTTTACAGCAACTGGTGCTGATGGGGGCTGCAGGGTGGCGCAGTTGGTAGCACTGTTGCCTCGCAGCAAGAAGGTTGCTGGTTCGCGTCCCGGTTGGGGCACCGGAATCTTTCTGCGTGGAGTTTACATGTTCTCCCTGTGCAGAAAAACATGTTGAGGTTAATTGGTGATTCTAAATTGTCCGTAGGTGTGAATGTGAGTGTGCTTGGTTGTCTGTCTCTAAGTGTAGCCCTGTGGTAGACTGCCGACCTGTCCAGGGTGTCCCCTGCCTTCACCCTAAGTCGGCTGGGATAGACTCCAGCCCCCCCGCGACCCTAATGAGGATTAAGTGGTGTATAGATAATGGATGGATGGGATGGTGCTGATGGTTTGGTTTCTGGTGAATCTTTAAAATGGCAAACGCCGTATCTAGTGGTTACCTCAAATACAACCCTCTTCATATGTGACAGTAAAGAAAATTCGTTTTAGTTTGGGATTGTGGGGAACATACCAGTTCCTTTGCTTCCTTTACATTTTAAAGATTGAGACAACAATCGGCAGATTAACTGATGATGAAAAGAACTGGGACGTGCAGCCGAGCTGTTGGTGAGCAGCTCCTGTTTGCAGCGTATCAGGGAAGTACAGGCGACTGTCACTAGATCACTGTCATATAAAGGAAACTTGAGAGCAGGCAGAGTTTTTCTCTGGTTTCTAACTGCGTTCCTGGAAGTTTATTGTGATGAACATCAGAACTAATGACATCCTGAAGATGAAGCCTCTTCTGCCTCCAGAACAAGGAGCTTCATCCTTAGTGTCCTGACATGTTCACCTGCTCAAACTACTCGGCCGAAACAAGTAATAACAAGTAAATCGCAACAATTCAAACAGTCAGAGGATACGTCCTGAGTCTTGGTTACTGGTTATTGGTTGATTGCGAAGGGTTTTGTTGGATTTATTCATCTTTAGAGGCTTTAGAGGCGTTTTGGGGGATTTGACTTCTGATCTGACTGAAAAAGACTCTGTGTAATGGTTAGATCTCGTGCGAACGTGCCCTCAGGTGTGTTTGTGATTTGATTATTTTATTATCTGACGCCACAAGAGTCCTTTCATTGTTTGGGGAAGTTGTTTTGTGTGCAGGTCATTTATTAAACTTACTTCCCCAACTTCATTCACCTGAACAACAAAACAGCTTGTCACGGTGAGAACAGAGGCACACTCAGCTCAAGTCCAGTGTTACACCTGTTTTGCTGGTTGAAAGTTGGCATTTGGGGAACTTAAAGAGTAGAAGTTCTCTCAAAATGATATTAACAAATGCCGTTTACTCAGCTAGCTTTGTGGCGTTAGTGTCCACCTGTTTTCAATTGGTGCAAACAAAAATCTCAAAATACCGGAAAAGAAATAGAGGAAACCATCAGCTGTGTGGAACTTCCCCAGAAATTTCATATTTCCAACAAGTTCTCCACTTCCTTTTTCTCCGTTTAAGTGTCTCCAAACCATCTTCTTCTGCAGTGTTCACACTCACAGCATTAAGTGATGTTTTCGGTAAATTTGCTTAAAATTCGAGCTTCATTTGGACGGAAACTTGGTTAAGGTTGGTTGGAACTGAAGCAAATGTTATATGCGACAGAAAATTATTTAATATACAGCCTGACTGTAATACATATTAAAGCAAAGTTTTCAAACAGTAAAGTCACAATGGATGACACACATTTAATACTAGTAAAAGAAAACCTCAGATTTGTGTAGCGTCACATAAGGAATGAGCAGTTATAAATTAAAGCTGTTTGAAACTTGATAATTTGTAAAGAAAGTTTAGATCTAATTCTTAAAACGAGGCAACAAGGTGTCGAAACTTTGCTCTTTATTTATGGACTTTGTATTCAGGTAATTATCGCAGGCGTTGATCCACAACAACGACTCATCTGACAACATTGAAGGTATTCGCAGTGGCTTTTTTTTTTTGCTTGTTTTGGCTCGTCTGGTAGTTAAATCAGCTTCAAAATCCAGGATTAATTCACGGTGCATCCTTGCATTAGCAATTAGCTCAAAGCGCCGCTGCTAGTTGAAGACGAAGAAGTTGGAATGAACCACAGCAGGCAGATGTACTGTATGAAACATGTTTTAAATGTAATGTCACATTTAAATAAAAATACAGTAAATTAGATCCAAAAACAATCACCTTTTCAATCATGTTTGGAAATGGAGGAGCTGCACAGGCTTCAGACGATTAGCTTTGCTAGCAGCGCGGCTAACGGCACAAACCCTGTGGAGTTGTGAAGTGTGAGGAGCGAGTAATTCTAAGTGCTTCAGGCTGCTGGACTTGTCTTTTTGGCTCTTGAATGTGTTTCAGCGTCATCCAAGAAGCTCCTTCAGTTCTAACTGACTGGCGGGGAGTCCCAGAGGTTTATTTTTCCCCCAAAGTTGTGGCTAATGGCCTGTTGGAGACCGGACACTCTGAAACTGTCACTGTGGAGGGATGTCAGGACTGCATTATAAGTACCTGAGGAGTGATATCGAAGACCTCCTTGTCTGTTTAGAGAGGCCTGTTCCATCCAAAAACAGTCCAGCTGTCTTGCACGAAGGATTACAACAACCTGGTTGACTGAAAATCTCCACAGACGCCTGGTTCACCACATTTTATTTCAGATAAGATCCAGTTTTCCTCATGCTGGCAGTTAACACCAATGTTTCCTGCTGAAGTTGTTGTTGGTATCTTCAGCTTTGTACCTATCAAAGAACCAGACGCGTGTTTTTTATTGCAGCTGTTGATCTTTTGTGTTGGGGAAGTTCAGCTCCAGGTGATCACAAACATTTTGTCTGGATGAAGCCACTGGATGTTTGTACTCGTCTCACTTCACAACTTTTGACAAAGTTTCTGTTTACATTCAGGCTTTCTCAACCAAACTCCGCACGAACATCTTTGGATTCTTTTTTTATCAAACATTTGCAAAGTCAATGTTTAAGACTTCTTCTTCTTTTTGATTTCTCCTCAATGACCAAACTGAGCTCATTAAAGATGGCGTTTCCTTTTTTTTAAAAGAAAAAAACAAAACTGACTTCTTATTACTTTATTTTATAGATGAAATGCAGAACAGGAATTTGCAGTCTGGGGATGCAATGAAATTAAATTGTTTACATGACTTTTAATTATTATTTTTTTAAAAACAGTTCAGAAAACTAAAAATTTTAAACTCAGAGTTGTGACATTTTTCCTCAGGATTCCAATTTAAACTTAGAAATTCTCATTTCTCTGAATTCCAGTTTTAATTTAAGAATTTCCCACAAATTCTGATTTTAAACTCAGAATTCAGAATTTTTTTTTTTTTTACCTTAAAAATTCTAATTTAAACTCAGCATTCTGACTTCAAACTCAGAAATCTTTTATCTCAGGATTGTCATTTTAAATTCAGTTCACAACGTTCTGATTTTAAATGTAGAATTTTGAGTATTAAGTCAGAATTCTACATTTAAAATCAGAATGTTGTGGAAAAAACAGCTGGAGTTCAGAATTCTGGCATTTTTCTCAGAAATCCAATTTAAAGTCAGAATCTGAAAACTGAGAATTCTCACATTTTTCTCTGAATCCCAACTTTAAATTCAAAGTTTAAACTCAGAATCCTGATTTTAATTCAGATTTTTTTGTCTCTCTCTCGAAACTCTCGTTTTGAATCGAAAAGTTCAAACTTTCAGTGTCTCGAAGCCTCTTCCCGTTGATTTGTCTCTGATTTTAAGAAAATGATCTTGTTGTGTTGAGTTTAAGACTTGAATTTCTAGAAAGAGTTAGCTAGTTTTAACTCTCTCTACCTACTTTCAGTGCATTTTAAAGGGTTTCATGAGCTTCAGGAGCAGCATTTGATGTCTGAAAGCTGCTGAACCTGTACATGTAAACGCTCTCTGTGCAGTTAAGCAAAATTCTCAGTATCGTGTACGAACAGCTATCACCAGATCACTGTGACACTGAAGGAAACTTACAAACAGATTCTCAGGCAGTTTTTCTTTGTGTGACAGGATGTGATCAGCCTGGTTTTTCTAGAAGTAAAAGTAAGAGAGGTAAAAAATGATTTGGGTTATTGCATCTCTGATCTGCTTGAAACGTTTCGACCGTAAATGTTGGATTTTTCTAAAGATATTTCTTAAATTTCGGATTGATATATCAAATACTTTGTGAGACAGATTATTTTTCAAATGTCAACCAACCTTCAGCTCGTTTTTTTGAAATTTGAAGGTACATTTGAACCACAATATCTCAGGAACAATGAAAGATAAAAGCCTGAAATTTTCAGTGTAATTTCCCATAATGCCGTTGGTTTTCTTCGGTAAAAACAGGTAAAACTATTCTATATGTTTTGTTTTGTATTATTGTAACGCGCAGCTACACCTGGTTCAGAATATATCACTAGCTGACGTCTGCATTGTCAGTTTTTTTGTTAACTTGAGCTCAAAGATGAGGCTTTGTGTGACAGCGTCATTGTTTTTTTTACATTTAAACTCACCCATAATCAAGGATTATTTCATCTACTTGTCTATTATTGCAGATTCTGAAACAATAACATTATGCGAAATACCAATAAAACATCAGGCCATTACCTCTAATAGTTGCTGAGATATTGTTGTTTAAACAGCCTCAAAACAACAACAAAAATAAAAACGGCTGAATGTGGGTTGACTGTAAATTTAAAAAAAGAAATCGGCGTAAAATTTTACAGCTATCTTTAGAAATATTTTAGTTCTATAAAAATTTCAGGTGAGTCAGGAAATGATTGAAACAAAAAGCGATGGTTTGAGATGGAACGATGTGGTGTTTCAGCGATAAGAAGAAAAGTGGGAAGAGCAACAAATCAGCACTTCAATCTGCAGAAATCTTTGTAAAATCTGACGGCGAACTGAACTTGAACTTGGAAGAAAAACCATCTCAGTGTTCAGGTACGACCTTTCACGGCGAAGACTTTGTTTAGCAGAGGCTGTTTCTGGTTTTAATTTAATTTCCGTGCAGGTTTGGGAAGTTGGAAAGATTATCTGCAAATCATTGATCTGAAGTCAGACCTGCAGTCACGAAGGCATCCTGCTCATCCTGTTGCGGACTTCCTGTAAGATGAACAGTTGACAAGTTTTCAGCTCCTCCTCGATTCAAATCTTCCATCTTTTAATTACAAGATAAAAATCTAACCAAACATTAAAAAAAAAAAAAAAAGACGCATGTTTAACGAGAATTCTCCGACCAGTCTCTCGGCAGTCCTACAGCAGGACGCAGGGCCTCTTGCTGACGGTGGGCTGCGGGTTGAGGAAGGCCCTCACGGCTTCGATGAACACGTCCTTTATGCCGTCCTGGTTGAGGGCCGAGCACTCCAGGTAGCGCACGGCTTGGATCTGGCGGGCGAGAGCGACGCCCTGCTGGTGGGTGACGGGCGTCTGGTTCTGCTCCTTCAGCTTCCTCTGAGTCTCGCCGTCGCTCCGGAGGTCGCTCTTCGTGCCGACCAGGAGGATGGGAACGCCGGGACAGTGGTGGAACACCTGGTGTCAGGAAATGGAGGGGAAAAGACTTTAAGAACGTAAAAACACAAAAATGAGACCGAAATGATTTCTCTTTTTTTGTGTGTTTTCAGCGGAAGCCCAAATGGTAAATCGTGTTTCTGTCACTTTTATTCTGAAAAGCAGAGGACGATGCTGTGAATAACATTTTCCACAACATCTGATACGATGAGATTTTCATGTTTTTTCCTGGTATACTCTTCTACGACATTTTATAAAACATTTTTCACAACATACCATTACGACATAATATTCTGTGACATTTTTTGCAACATACAATACTATGAGATTTTATAAGACATATGACTTTATGATGACTTGTTTTGCAGCGTTAACATGTATTTTAGCGTTAAGATGTCTTTTAGAGCAGTAAGACGTATTTTTAAGCGCTAAGGCGTATATTCGAACGTTAAGACCTCTTTTAAAGCGTTAAGATGTTTTTTGGAGTGTAAAGGCGTTCTTTAAAGGATATTTTAGAGAATAAAGACATATTTTAGAGCGTTAAAACGTATTTCACAGTGGTCAGACATCTTTTAAAGTGTTACCACGTATGCTCTATAGAATATATCTTTTCTATATGTGTCGCTTGTCAAAATGACAACAGGCACGAGACACACCCGTGACTTACACTGCAAAAATGTAAAAATGAAACACAATAATTTGTATTGTTCTGTTTAATGGAAACAGAGTGGTGTATCACAACACACACAAAAATAAAAATTTTAGTCATTTATTAATTTTGGAACCCTGTCATGTGATAGACTGGTGACCTGTCCAGGTGAACCTGCCTTCACCTGAAGTCAGCTGGGATAGACTCCAGCCCCCCGTGACCCTAGTGAGGATTAATGGTGTATTGATAATGGATGGATCGATTAATTTTGGAAAATATGGTCAGTGTAATATATATTTATCATGAAAATACCGTTTGGTTCGCCACCATAACTGGCACTTATCTGTTTTAATAGAGCGACAGCAGTAATTAATAGCGCAGAGACTCGAGTACGCTAAATATACGTCACTGTGTTCACTATTACTGGATAGTACTTCTAGACAGGGAGCAGTGAATGAGTGGAGGATTTGGACAGAAGGCTCTGGTGGTGGCCAGATGTTGACCTCTGACCTCTGGGTGCCACTTGTGTTTGACGTTCTCGTAGGAGGCGGGGCTTGAGATGGAGAAGCAGATGACGAAGACGTTGGTCTGCGGGTAGGACAGCGTCCTCAGCCGGTCGTACTCCTCCTGACCCGCCGTGTCCCACAGGTTCAGGCTGATGATCCGGCCGTCCACCGTCACCTGAACATGGTA
>NW_007577846.1:271669-278911 GCF_000690725.1 Stegastes partitus | reverse complement strand
GGAGAACATGGAGACTCCACGCAGAAAGATTCCGGTGCCCCCACAAAAGAATATGAACATTATTATTAATTTTATTATTATTTTCTTATAATTCATTCAAATGTAATACTGTGTTTGAGAACTACTCTTTAGTTGATCAGTGGGGCCCCGTATTGGTTGTCTTGTGTCTCTTTGTATTTGTTTTGTGTCTCTTTGTAGTTGCTGTGTGTCTTATTGTGGTCATTTTGCAACTGCGTAGTCATTTTTAATCTCTTTGTAGTCGCTTTATGTCTGTGTGTCGTTGCTTTGTCTGTGTTTGAGGAAGTGCAGACTGTGTAGTGTGCCTGCAGACACACACCAACACACCTGTGATCTCTGACTCTGCCTTCAGAGAGTCTGACCGGTGAACTCGTCCCGCTGCAGAGAAGCTTCAGTGTCCTTCAGTTAACGCAGTTTGTTCAGGAACACGAGACGTCCCATCGTCTAACTGCAGAGGGGGGGAGAGTTTGTCCTCCGTCAGTATTTGTGTTTATGTAAATGATTGCTGCAGAAGGAAACAGTTTCTAAACAAAACAGAGATGTTATCCTGCACACACACACACACACACACACACAGATTCAAACACACACACACACACCTATTTGAATGTCAGCGTTAACGTACAAAATGCATGTTATCTTAGAAAAACTATCATGTCGAGTAAAAACTGCGGGAAACAACAGATGCTCAGATTGTCCTTGAACTCATCATCTGTGATGGTAAAATGATCCAGACTTAGAAATGTGATCTTTTATTAAAATTGCTTTCTTTTATATGTAAAAATGTTGAGACTATGAACTGTAGGCTTTGGTTACACAGAGGAAAGAGGTAGTAAGTAGTAAAATATCTGTAGTATGTAGAGTTATTACATTTACTCCAGCGTTGGCAACACCTTTGGACACTTGGGAAAGTGTTGGAGATGCTGGTTTCAGGTTTTTCAAATTCCAAATGTGGTAGTTTAGATTCACTTTGTGGCTGTTTTGTGTGATTTTGTGGCACTTTTGCATCTTTCTGGTGGTTTTGTGTGTCTGTACAGTAGTGTTGCATGTTTTCGTGGTAGTGTTGTGTGTTTTATGGTAGTTCTGTATGCTTTTATGGTAGTTTTGCATGTTTTTGTGGTAGTTTTGTATGTTTCAACAGTACTTTTGTGTGTTTCTGTAGTAGTTTTGTACATTTTTGTGGTAGATTTGCATGTCTTTGTGGTAGTTTTGTATGTTTTTGTGGTAGTTTTGTGTGTCTTTGTGGTAATTTTGTGTGTTTTATGGTAGTTCTGTATGGTTTTATGGTAGTTCTGTATACTTTTTTGGCAGTTTTGCATGATTTTGTGTAGTTTTGTATGTTTCAACAGTACTTTTGTGTGTTTCTGTAGTAGNGTAGATTTGCATGTCTTTGTGGTAGTTTTGTATGTTTTTGTGGTAGTTTTGTGTGTCTTTGTGGTAATTTTGTGTGTTTTATGGTAGTTCTGTATACTTTTTTGGCAGTTTTGCATGATTTTGTGTAGTTTTGTATGTTTCAACAGTACTTTTGTGTGTTTCTGTAGTAGTTTTGGTACATTTTTGTGGTACATTTGCATGTCTTTCTGGTAGTTTTGTGTGCTTTATGGTAGTTCTGTATGCTTTCATAGTGACTTTATATGTTTTTGTGGTAGTTTTGTATGTTTTTGTGGTAGTTTTGTGTGTTTTATGGTAGTTCTGTATGCTTTTATGGTAGGTTTGCATGTTTTTGTGGTAGTTTTGTGTGTTTTGTGGTAGTTTTGTGTGTTTCATGGTAGTTTGTGTTTTTGTTTGGTGGTTTTATATGTTTCTGTGGTAGTATTTTCTGTGTACAATTTTTTCTGCATGTCTGTAGTACTTTCTGGGTCTCCCTAATTGTTTTCTGTCTGACTGTTTTGCGTTTTTGTGGCAGTTTTTCATACCACAAAAACATACAAAACTGCTGCACAAACACACAAAACCACCAGAAAGAGATGCTAAACTACCACCGAAATCACACAAAACGACCACAAACAGAATCTCAGCTACCGCTTTTTAAATCCATAATTCATCATCTCTCTGTTAGTTTTCCTTTTCATGACGTGACTCTGAGTTCCAGTGTTTTCATGCAAGCACTTAAAGAGGAACACAGAAAACGTCAAAGGAAGAATCAGATGAGCTCGTTCTGGTGGACCGTCTGCTGCACAACAGCAACATAGCGAGTCTGCAGTGTGTCTCCAGATGTGTGGATGGAGAAAGTGGCTCAGCCCAGACTCTGGGGACGCCGACCCCACCCTCCCCCTCTGTCTCTGGGCGGAGGTCGGCTGATCTCACTCCTGCTGGAAGCTTTAACCTCTGATCTCACAGTTTCCTGCAGATTCTTCTCTCCTTCGTCTTGTTTAGACACAGCGCCGTGACGAGAACTGCCACCTCTGACCTTTGCAGCGGCACAAGATTTGTTCAGAGCCACAACTTTTAGTAAGACTTGGCTTGACTGCGAACACTTTCTCACTTCTCTAATCTGTCTGTGGAGGCTCAAATCTTTTTTTTTTTTTAAAACACCTCACAGATATTTAGTTTCATTTTCTTAAACAGCTGCTATCAGACAAAAGAAGGTTTGAGTATTTAAGAGTTTGTGTCACATGCTTTTGAAAAAGAAAAAAAATAGCGGCAGTTTGACGGATTAATCTGTAATTAAATACATTGAATATGTTATTTAAAGGTGTTCAGCATCAAATCAGCCAGCAGATTGTTCGACACTACAGAAAACGTTTTATAGTTGTTGCTAGTCTGCTGGCTAGCGAGAATTTAGCAGGACGAGTCTATCTGCTGCTCCCAAAACAGCCAGAAAATGACCACAAAGAGACGCAAGATAATCATAAAGACGTACAGCGATGAGGGAGACACGGAAAACTACCAGAAAGAAATGCTAAACTATCACAAAAGCATGTAAAACTACCACAAAGAGTCGCAAAAGGACCACAAAGATATGCAAATCTACCACAAAGAGACGCAAACGTGTCACAGAGAGACAAAACTATCACAAAAACATGCAAAACTACCACAACAGAACACTACACTACCACAAAGAGAAGCCTATTTACCACTGAGACGCAAAACGATCAGAAAGACACAAAACAATTAGGGAGTCACCAAACGTACTACGGACACACAGGAAAAACAGTACACACAAAATACGAAACTACTAAAAAAATACACAAAACTACCAGAAAGTGAATCTAAACTACCACAAAATCACACAAAATAGCCACAAGGACACACAGAACAACCACAAAGACACGCTAAACTACCACAAAGTAGCCCGCGATGAAACTGAGTTTGGCATCACCGCTCTGAAGTAAGTAGTTGATGTTTCCAATCATTTTTTAATGCATTAAGTAGTTAAAGACTCATCTTTGTCCATCGTTTTCACCAGTTTTCATCATCACTTTGAGCTTTTTGCCTCATGGCTTCTGCAGGAGTAGCTCATGCTTCTCTACGTCTGTTAGCCTTGACACGCTGCAAAACATTAAAGTACAGTAACTAGAAATGGAAAATTAGAATAAAGTTAAACTCGTCTTTGTGGGGTAACACAACTTCCCATTATCTTTGCCACACCAACGGGTCGATTCCGGTCAAAAACTATGGAAATCTGTTAGAGAAGTAGCCTGAAAAACTCACGGTAGGACGCATTTTTCCGATTCAACTTACCACAGTGGCAAATATAAATGACATAAATGCACGGTTGAAGTGATAAGTGACCCTCTTCCGTCACTTGAAGCTTAATGAACCTGCAGAGACACAGAAGAACTAACGGTCCGTGTGTTGTAACGGTGTACTTCTGTAACCGTCTGGGGAAAAAGGAAGCTTTCAGTAGAAGAATGTCACTGTGGTTTAATGTCGAAATAAACAACTTCAGCAAAGAAACCTGCGTGAACTTGGAGGGTTGACTGTCGCTTCAAAGTCAGGGTTGAACTTCACTTAATGCATCACAATTAGCAGATAAAAAGTCCGTTAATCAGTGTTAAAGTCAGCTGGGTTTGGCTGCAGTTCCATTAACATCCATTAGGTGCCACTGCAATGAAACTGTGACTGCATTGACGTGAAAAGGAAAACCTTGAACTTCTCTCTGCAAATACAGAGACAGTAGAGCTTTTACACAGCAGGTCCTTTTTGAATTTCGGTTGCAAAAATTACATTTTTATTTAGCTAATTTTGGAGCTAACCAGCTACGTCAAAGTTACAATAAACCCGCTGGAGCGTCGCACCATCAGAGGAGTCAAGATGAAAGAAGAATCGAGCTCAATACTGAGACATGTTGGTTGTGTGAAATTTGCCTTCCGCTGTAAGTGTTTGTGGTTAAAGTGTGAATCCCAAACACATTTTATTTTAATACCAGTCAATCATTAGCATCAAATGAAATAATTCTACTTTGTGAATATAAAGTACCATTATCATCTGCTTCATGACCAACGTTTTCCAAAAAAGCAGTTCTAATGTCTAAAGCTGTGTCTGAAAACACCCCGTTTCCAATTCAAACACACGCAAAACAACCACAAGGAGATACAAGAATACCACAAAGAGATGCAAACGTCCTCAAGAAGATTCATTAAGACAGGAAAAAGATGCAAACATTCTTGGGGAGACACAAAACGACTACAAAAAGGTGTAAAGTACTCGCAGAGACACAAATCAGCTAGAGAGAGATGCAAAAGTCCTCAAGAAGATTCCTAAAGACTCCAAAGAGACTACAAAGGGATGTCGAACATAGTTGGAGATGCCAACATCCTGGAAGAGATAAGAGAGAGAGAAGCTACAAAGAGATATAAAATGTCCTCAACAAGACGCAACCATCCTTAAGGAGACACAAAACAGGCAGAAAGAGGCCCAGGACCAATACAAAGAAATGTAAAGTGTCCTCATAGACACGCTGAAGTCCTTGAAGACACACAAACTTCCTCAAAGAGACGCCAAACAGCTTTTAAAAAAAGAAGTAAAATGTATTTAAATGGATGCAAAGTTTCTTGAAGAGGCACAAAACAAACACAAAGATGAAAAATTCCTTTAAAAAGTGATGCAGAACGACCAGGTGTGGTCCTCTGTAGGCGCTTCAGTATCTGACTTCACTACCTGCTGCTTTTTACTGATATTATTTCATATTTGAATATGTGCATTGGCTCTCTGTCTGTGATTCATTTTAGCACATTAACTTGTACAGCTTATTGCAAAGATTAAATCTGTAGTCTGAACACGTGTACTCGTTTTATCATCGCATCTTTAATAGTGTCAGAGAACAGTAGGGAGGTTTACTAAAATGTCATCAAACATGAACAGAGAAATTCAAAGTACAGGTCTGTCTCTAACAGAAGGCCTCTGTAGCTGAGGTAAAGAAAAGGTTTGGCCACAGCTTGTTCACAGCTAATGGGAAAAGCTTTATATCATCGTGGTCAGAGTCACTGAAGCTAGAGAGAGAGAGACCTTTATGGATTTTCCTCGTCTTGTATTTCTGTGTTTCAGGAACTGACAATTAACTCTGGTTTCGTCCTGTCAGCCGTCTTCTACTTTCTGTATTCCTGTTTTATTCTGCTGGTTTAGACGGAGAGTCGTGACCCACAGAGGAACCGAGTCGCCGTGCAGCTGAAGCACGGACGGGAAAACCTCTAAAATTGGCTTTGCAGCTGTGTCGACTTTTTCTACGTTTAAAAAAAATCTGGAAAAAAAACCCCTCATGTGGTAGAGACACCTGCCCTGCAGAGAGGCTCACGGTGAGCAGTAGAATTTAATGTCTTTGAGGGTGAAAAGGGGGAACTTTAACCGGAGGGATGGCAAAATAGTAAGAGATATACATAAAACTATGAAGCAAGTGAATACTGCCATATGAGATAATCAGTTCAAACTGAGGCTGAAACTCCAGAGAACATCACACCAAAATCATACCTAAAACACGAGAGAATATCACACCAAACTGAGGCTATATACCAGAAAATATTACGCCAAACTGAGGCTAAAACTTTTAACCTTTATTTAACCAGGACAAGGCTCAATGAGTTTAAAAATCTCTTTTACAAGAGTGTCCTGGCCAAGACAGGCAGCAGCACAACTGACAGACAAACAAGGTCACAACAGCATCCACACAGACGTCATACTCATAATTCATGGTGATGACATATTGAAGATAAGAAATCAACATATCAGTCGAGCTCAGAATCATAACAAGCAAAATAATCATCTGTCGTAACGTCTACAGACTGATGATTTTGCCTCCAAGTCATTTAGGAACACTTTAAACGTGTTCAAAGAGACCAGCTCTTGAAGTTTCAGGTCTTTTTGCAAAGTGTTCCAGGTAGAGGGAGCAGCGAATTTAAAAGCTTTCTTTCCCTGTTCGGTTCTAGCCTTGGGAACAGACAGTAGCAACATATCCTGGGACCGCAGACTGTAACCGCTAGGGCCTAAAATACATTTATAAATTAAAATACGTCAGTGTTTTTTCCTTCGTGTGGACAAATCTGACCATCCAACATGTGAGTACAACAAACAATGGTGTGTAAAAGACTTCAAATTGGTGATAAACCTTAAAGCACCGTGATGAACTGAATCTAAAACACTCAGGCTTTGAGTGGAAGCATTCATGTATTCTGTATCTCCGTAGTCCAACACAGACATAAAAGTGGCAGCCACCAGTCTCTTTTTGGCCTCAAAGGACAGGCAAGACTTGATTCTAAAATAAAAACCCAGTTTCAATTTTAGTCTCTTTGCCAGCTGCTGGATGTGAGATGTGAAGGAGAGACAGTCATCAATTAAAATTCCAAGGGGAACACCAGAGAATATCACATCAAACTGAGGCTAAAACATCGAAGAACATTAGACCAAATCATTGTTAAAAGACCAGAGACAACTGGGCCGAAACTACGACCAAGACACCCAAGATTATTGGAACAAAACACCGCACTGAAATATTAGACAAACCTGTTGAGAAAAGACAGAGGACACTTTTCCAAATTAAGACAGAAATACTGGAAAACATGGGACAAACTGGTGCCAAAATATTTTGGAATATTAGATCTACGCAGTACTGAAGTTTTAGAGAATATCGAACCAAACTGAAGCAGAAACACCAGAGAATATTTCTTTAAAAGGACTCTAAAACATCAGAGAATACTGGACCAAACAGGACTAAAACATCCAAGGATACTGGACCAAACAGGACTAAAACATCAGAGAATACTGGACCAAACTAGGACTAAAACATTA
>NW_007577846.1:262866-270868 GCF_000690725.1 Stegastes partitus | reverse complement strand
ACCAAACAGGACTAAAACATTAAAGAATACTGTACCAAACAGGACTAAAACATCTGAGAATACTGGACAAACTAGGACTAAAACATTAGACAGTACTAGACCAAACCCAGGTTATAACACCAACAAATACTGGGTTAAGGTCAGAGAAAAAACATCAAAGAATACTGGACCAAACAGGACTAAAACATTACAGAATACTGGACCAAACAGGACTAAAACATCTGAGAATATTGGACCAAACAGGGCTAAAACATTAGACAGTACTGGACCAAACCCAGGTTATAACACCAGCAAATACTGGGTTAAGGTCAGACAAAAAACATCAGAGAATACTGGACCAAACAGGACTAAAAGGCAGGCACTTACCAAGACTAAAACAGCAGACAGTTCTGTCCAACTCTACAGGTCAATTTGCATATAATCCTATAAATATTGACAGAGTGTGACGAGCTGAGTCTGTCAGAGGCAAAGACCGTTTTCTCAGCCCAGTCAGACGCCACAGGCCAAAGAGGAACTGTCTGTGTTGAAACCGAAACAGGAAGGGTTTGTCCGACACTCGCTTCGTCCAGCAGCAGAGTGTGAAGGAAAAGTGTTTGCCGAGAACAACAGTATATCAATATACTGAAGAAAAAAAAAAAGCTGTTAAAATACGTATTATTCACATTCAACAAGATTAATTCTGCTCCTGACTTGGACTGTTTATGCCACTAAATTGTATATATTTAAAGCACAGCCACAGAACTGCAGGTTCACAATTAGACTGTCTGTTGTAGGTAAACTTAAAGTGAGTACTGAACCAAATACCTAAAACACCCATCGATGTCAAGCCAGCCTGAGCTAAAATATCCAACAACACTAGTCCAAAGCCAGGGTTAAAACATCCAACAACACTAGTCCAAAGCCAGGGTTAAAACATTCAACAACACTAGTCCAAAGCCAGGGTTAAAACATCCAACAATAGCAGGCCAAATCAGGGCTAAGACACCTGCCAATACTGTTCTAAATCAGTGCTAAGACACTCAAATAAATCAGTCTAACTGAGGGCTAAAACACCAAAATGTATCAAACCAAACCAAGGCTAAAATACAT
This sequence comes from Stegastes partitus, assembly GCF_000690725.1. Lineage (NCBI taxonomy): Eukaryota > Metazoa > Chordata > Actinopteri > Pomacentridae > Stegastes > Stegastes partitus. Next base: position 269,779 of record NW_007577846.1, on the reverse strand, counting down.
GAGGCCAAACTTGAGTGGAAATACAAAACAATATCAGACCAAACCAGGGCTAAAGGACTGAAATGTGTGGGACTGAGTCAGGGCTAAAACATCAATACTATCTGGAAAAATCAGGGTAAAAACACCCAACAATAGTAGGCCAAACCAGGGCTAAGATAGCCATCAATATCAGTCTAAGTGAGTGCTAAGACACTAAAATATGTCTGTCCAACTTAGGGCTAAACATCCAATGATTTCAGACCAAACCACAGCAAAAGCACCCAAATAGACCAAACCAGTGCTAAGAGGCCCATCAACATCAGTCTAAATCAGGGCTAAAACACCTAAATATATCAGACCCAAACCAGGGCTAAAAGACTTACAAATGTTGGACGAAATTGGGGCTGAAACATCAATAATATCTGACCAAATCAGGGCTGAAACACACAACAATAGCAGACCAAACCAGTGCTAAAACACCCATCAGCATCAGTCTAAATCGTTGCTAAAACACCCAACAGTAGCAGGTCAAACTACAGCTAGGACACCCATCAACATCAGTCTAAATCAGTGCGAAGACACTTAAAATATATCAGTCCAAATAAGGGCTAAAACACCCAAATAGTCCAAACCAGGGCTAAGGCGTCCATCAACATCAGTCTGAATCAGGGGTATTCAATTAAAAGTCACTGCAGTCCACTTATTAAAATTTCCTCCAAGTAAAAGGTCCGAACCGAAGTCCAGTTTGTGTCTTATAGCCGTCCCCTATGGCCACATGGTTTCAACAATACTTGTGAATATTCACTGTAGGATATGTTGAACTGAGTGCACAGCTAGCTCTTTTACCATATATACAAGTAGTCCCAGGCAAAAAAAATAAAAAATGAGGCCTTTATTTCAGATTAAACAAAGCAAAAACCTCAGAATAAAATTTTTTAAAAAGTGCAAACAGAGCTGAATAACCCTTTTATGTCTTAAATTAGAGGTCCCAGCCTAAAGAACTGAAGGCCTCCACTTCAAGTAAAAAAGTCAACATCCTCAGAAAACAATCAATAAAAGGTTTGGTTTGCACGTTGCTGGGCTGTCAATCTATGCGTGATGAGTCGGATAGATCTGTCATACAGGGTTTGCGGCTCGGTTATTTTGCCCTCAGCTCGGACTTCAGGGGATAACTTTTCTCAAAAGAGCTGTGCTTTGTTCCATAGTGGTGCTTCACGTTGCTACTTTTAATTAATGCCACGTTTTCAGAGCATATGAGGCCACTGGTTGTGAACTGCCTGGCGGAAGGATGAACATACATTTGTCCGTCCACTCATCTTCAAAATAGCAGTTTTCTTCATCAACCTTCCTTCTTTTGGAGCCGCGACCGCTGGAAAAAATGCTCCATGAAAATCTATTCTCATGAATTTATCAGATTGGTCACAGGTCCGGACAGAACCATCACTCAGTCCAGATGTAGTGATGCCTGGTCTAAATCATTCTCATCCATCCGTCCATCCATTATCTATGCACCGCTTAATCCTCACTAGGGTCATGGGGGGCTGGAGTCTATCCCAGCTGACTCAGGGTGAAGACAGGAGACACCCTGGACAGGTCACCAGTCTATCACAGGGCTACACTTAGAGACAGACAACCAAGCACACTCACATTCACACCTACGGACAATTTAGAATCACCAATTAGCCTCAGCATGTTTTTGGACTGTGGGAGGAAGCCGGAGAACCCGGAGAGAACCCACGCTGCACGGGGAGAACATGGAGACTCCACACAGAAAGGTCCCGGTGCCCCCACCAGGACCCGAACCAGCGATATTCTTGCTGCGAGGCAGCAGTGCTAACCACTGAGTCACCTTGCAGCCCTAAATCATTCTCAAAATACCAAAATATATCAAACCAAGCCAAACACTCAAATACATCAAGCCAAACTAGGGTGAAAACACACAACAATATCAGACCAAACCAGGATAAAAGACTTAAAAATGTTGGACTTTGTTGGGTCTAAAACATCAATAATATGTGACCAAATCAGGGATAAAACACCCACCAATAGCAGACCAGACCACAGGCAGAACACCCAAACAGACCAAACTAGGGTGAAAACATCCAACAATATCAGACCAAGCCAGCGCTAAAACATCAATAACATCACTTCAAATTAAAGATAAAACACACAACAATTTCAAACCAAACCAGGGCTGAACTATCACGCCAAATCCAGGCTAGATAAACAGAGGGGGGTTTGGCCCAACTGGGCCCAAAACCAGACAACATCAAAAAACCTGGACTAAAATGACAGAAAACTGAGCCGAAGCTGGACTGGAATGAATCATTTTGTGTATTTGGAGTTTCTGACAGCTTGATGATTCACCAGAACGAGCTTGGTTATCTCTGACACTGTCTGACTTCCTGTCTCATTCTAGGAAGTCTGAAATTGGCCAACGCAACTGTCATGTTTCTGATCCTCATCTGAGCGTGTGCGGCTTCTGACGCTTCGTGTGATGTCATCGCAACTAGCATGAAAACGCTGAGTCATTTTCCTCCAGCATGCCAGTGATTCTTGTCATGTTCCTAATGATGTTCACGGTGGTGTCGCGCAACTTCTTGACCCTTGACCCTCTTCGGCCTTCCGCTGCTTTGTGGGGATTTAGAAGTCACAGCTCTTATTCGTCGGTGATTTTAATTAATTACTTGATATTAATCACGGGTTTCAGTTGAAGTCCAGATCAACACCAAATGTTGGTCTTTAGTTCTCAGGAGAAAAAGCAAATGAGGGCTAAAATGACCACATTTGTCAATATTAGAGAAAAACTGGGCAGAAAATATGTAAACATGCCTTTATTTGTTATTATTATTATTATTATTATTATTATTATTATTATTATTATTAATAATAATAATAATAATACTTATGTCTACATTTGTGCATCATTGTTTTGAGAACACTGTGTATAATTTAAGTGATATTTAGTCATTTTCAGTAAATTCCTGCTTAATTTCCATCTTTTAAGGACATTTTATGTGTTTGTCAAACAGTTTTCCGTCACTTATGGCTGTTTTGTGTCTCCTTGTAATCATAAATTTGCGCTCACTTTCTATCTTTCAGAGGACATTTTGTCTTTGTGGTCATTTTGCATCTTTTTCTGTACATTTTGTGTCTCTTTGAACTTGTTTTTTGTCATTGTCGTCATTTTGTACTTAATTTCCATCTTTTTGAGGTCATTTGGCGTCTCTGTTAAGTTGTTTTCTGTCTCTTCGTTATACTTTTTAGTAAATTTGCACTTATTTTCCATATTTTTGAGGATTTTGCATTTCTTTGTGGTCACTTTGCTTCTTTTTTCTGTACATTTTGTGTCTCTTGGAAGTAATTTTGTGTTGTTTTGTGGTTGTTTTGTGTCTCTTTGTGATCATAGTCAAGTTGTGCGGATTTTCCACCTTGTAGAGGACATTTGTGTCTCTTTGAAATCGTTTAGTGCTTTTTGTAGCTCGTTTGTGTCCATCTCTGATCACTGTGCAACTTTATAGTAACATTTAAACCTCTTTGTGGTCGTTTTGCATCTTGTTGACGACCTTTTGTGTCTCTATATATGATTGTAGGCACTGTACACGACAAGTGCTCATCAGGATGACCACATTTTGTACCCACAATTTGGAATTAAAAGTTCAGATACCTTATTATCTCAAGTTAATTATTATTATGATATATTTATATAGAAGTATTCCTGTGGTACTCTGGTCGCTGTTTCACTTTATACCACTTACACCACTGTGTTCTGTTGAACTTAATTGTATTTTTCCGCTTTAAAGAACAGTCCCCAATTTATAGTATTATTTTTTATTTTCTATATGGTCTGCAGGATGATGTTCAGATATTTACTCAGACGCAGCAGCTGAATTAATCCGCTCAATGTTCTTGACGGTCTTTTTTTAAATTTTAAACCTGAATGTTTAAGTTAAAACAAGAAGTGACAGAAACACGCGCACACACACACACTGGGAGTGGTCGCACTCCATCTCCAGTTTCCTGCAACAATAACAACAAACACACAAACAAACAAACAGACAGACATACAGATATGCAGGTTATTGATCCGCTGGAGGAAAGATCGATCAGCTGACGGGAATTAAAGCCGCGATCAATAACACGCTAAAAGTTTGACAGAGGGAGGAAACACACACACACACACACGCACAGTCACGCACACACACACTCAGCTGGTCGGTGGGTCCGGAGCTCCAGGCGGCTGAAGAGCGAACACTCACCGGTCATCGGTGCTCCTGTCCGGGGGCGCAGCTCCGCTCAGTCCCGCTCCGTGTGTGTTAGTGTGTCAGTGTGTGTGCGTGTGTGTGTGTGTGTGTGTGTGTCCGTCCGTCCGTGTGCGTGCGGAGGGACAGCGGATCTGTATCTCGGTGTGAGGCGGGCGGGCGGAGCTAAGGAGGAGGAAGTCCGAGAGGAGAGCGAGAGGAAGTGTTGGAGCGAGTTTGAGGAAGTTTACTGCGCGTGCGTGTGTGTGCGTGTGTGTGTGTGTACGTAACGCCGGACTTTTTGTGTTTGTTCAGTCCAGAGTTGGGAAACATTTAAAACAAAGGTTTCTACAGGGATCGTAGGAACCAATCAGAGAGCAGCTGACGTTAAGCCCCGCCCACCGCCAGTCTGACAGACAGGTGTGTGGACAGGTGAGGTCAGAGAGGAGCTCTAAACCGATACACGATCAATAGTTATATTGATAAGGCAGCTTAATAGATCACAAACAAACAGCTTTAAATGTCCTAATAAGAAATAAAGTCAGTAAATGTTCTTTAAAGAAGTTTTTTGTGTCTCTTGTTGGTCGATTTGCACCTTTGTTGTGGTTGTATGTCTTTTTGTGGTCGTTTTTGTCTCTTTGTGATCGTTTTGTGTCTCTATAGTCATTTCTGCGTGTCTTTGTGGTCGTTTTGTGTGTCTTGATGGACGTTTTGGCTCTTTGTTGAGGATTTTGTATCTTTTTTGGGGCATTCTAGTCATTTTGTGGTCGTTTTGTTTCCATTTGTGTGTGTTTTTTTGTGTGTGTGTGTGTCTCTTGTTGGTCGTTTCGCACCTTTGTTGTGGTTCGCTTTTTTGCCAAGGTTCAAGATACAAGATGAGCTTTATTTGTCATAGTTTTTGTCTCTTTGTGGTTATTTTTGTTTCTTTTGGGTGTTTTTGTGTCTCAGCGGTCATTTTGCGTCTTTTGTGAGTTGTATTTTTTGTGTCTTTCTACAGGCGTTCTGTGTCTCTTGTGGTCTCTCTCTGGTCGTTTTGTGTGTCTTGATGGACGTTTAGGCTCTTTGTTGGGGGGTTTGTTTCTTTCTTTGGGCATTCCACGTCTCTGTGTGGTTGTTTTGTGACTCTTTGAGGTCATTTTGTGTCTATTTGCTGCTGTTTTGGCTCTTTGTTGTTGTCTTTGTCTTTTTGTGGTCGTTTTGCGTCCCATTGTGATGTTTTAACATCTTTCTGTGCTCATTTATGTCTCTTTGTGGTTGTTTTGGGTCTTGTTTAGGTGTTTTTGTGCCGTTTGGTATCTTCTTGTGGTCATTTTGCGTCTCTGAGATGTTTTTGCGTTGTTCTGTGGTCACTTTGCATCTGTATGTGTTGGTTTTGTGTCTCTTTGTGGTGGTTTTGTGTCTTTCAGGTCATTCTGTGTCACTTTGTGGTCATTTTGGGTCTTTTTTAAAGTGTTTTTGCGTCTTTCTGCATTTGTGTTGTATCTTCCTGTGGTCTTTTTGTGTTTCTTTATTGTTGTTTTATTTCCCCTGTGGCATTTTTTTTTGTCTCTTTCCAGACATTTTGGCTCTTTGTTGGGGGTTTTGTGTCTTTTTTTGATCTTTGTGTGTCTGTTTGTGGTCATTTTGTGTCTGTTTGCTGTGGCTTTGAGTGTTTGTTTGCCATTTTGTGCTTCTTTGTTGTAGTTTTATGTCTTCTGTATCGTTTTGCTTCTCTTTGTGGTCACTTTGACTTTCTTTGTGATCGTTTTTCATCTCTTTGGGATATTTTTGTGGTCGTTTTGCATCTTTTTGTGCTCGTTTTGTGTCTCTGATATTGTGTATTTGTCAGCTTTCGCAGTTTGGGCACTTACAGCGATTTTACAGGAACTGCAATAAATTTAAAAGTATGTCACTGCAGATTCACGCTGCCTAAATCACTTTCTATCAGCGCTGATCTTAGCTGCACCACCTCAGTGTGGCCGCAGGGTGGCGCCATCACACCACTGAAGCAGAAAGGATGCTGCCTTCAAGTGCTGCGGGAATTCAGACCACCGGGGGCAGAAGGAGGATGATTATGAGCAGACAAATAAAAGATTCTACTTGTGCAGCAGCGATGAAACTGCTTCTTCCAGAAATGTGCAACATGTGAGTTAAAATCGGAAACAAGTCATGATTATATCAGCAGTTTTTACACGATCCTGTTGAAGATAAAACTGGAAAAATGATAATTTTACGAACATGTTGCTCCCCGTCAAACACAAATCTCTTTTTCATCTGCAGAAACTAACAGACACAACAAGTCAAACTCACAAACCTCCTCAGAACCAAAGATAATTCATACATTTTGTGTTTATGGACGTTGTTACGTTTTGTGTTGTGTTCACTGACCTGTTTTATCTCTTTGTAGTCATTTTGCGTCAGTTTGTGGTTGTTTTGTGTCTCTTTTGGTTTCTGTTTGTGTTTTCTTGTGTCCCTGTGCTTTTTTTTTTGGTCTCTTTAAGCTCAGTTTGGGTCTTTTAGTGTGTCATGTAGGCCAGTCGGTGTCTTTGTGGTTGTTTTTGTTGTTATTTGTCTGATTTGGCATCAAAATGATACCTTGCTAACTTTGCCATTTGTGTTTTTGTCATTTATTGTGTATTAATGTAGCAGTTTTGGGGGGGGGGGGTTGTGTCTTAGTTGTTTTGTGACTTTTTTTTGTCTCCTTATTGTGATTT
>NW_007577846.1:249390-261496 GCF_000690725.1 Stegastes partitus | reverse complement strand
ATCTCGGTGGCATTTTGCAGGCTATGAAATAAGCAAATGTAGCTCCAGAAAAGTTTAAATAAAGTTGTTTTTCAATTTGAACCGTCTGATGTCGGAGCTTCTTGCAGGTCCGTGAAGGCAGCACGGGCGGATGTCTCGGTGTTTTTTGTTCCGCAGCAGCTGGTTGAGGTTGAGTTTGAGGGTGGAGAACAGAGCAGCTAACTGTCCGCTCCGCTCCTTTACCGCCATCCGATCATCCCGTTCGATCAGTTTGAGTCGCCTCGATCAGCGCTGATCGGTCCGGATCGATGGATTAGAGGAGGCGCCGCCGCAGAAGGTGAGTGATCGATGACTTCCAACTGTTTTCCCGCAGCTTTGAAACGAGTCGGTGGGAAACTGAGCACCTGTGTGACCTGTGACCTTTTAAATGAACTTTATTCGCACAAACAAACTTTATTTAACTGATAAACAACAATCAAAGCGACAGAAAAGAGTTTAAATCAAACTGAACTCAACTACAACTAAAGCAGGCGGACTGAGCGAACCGCGGAAGCTGAGATGGAGCTGATCGATGGAGCTGCAGATCGATATGTTTGCGATCGGGGTCACGTGCGGCTGGTTTATCCGAAGCTCGTTCATTATTCTCTGATGCGCGCCCCCGCGACGCTGCTTCAGATCTCAGTGATTTTTTTATTTTTTTTTACTTAAAACTCAACGACTGTTGCTTTAAAAATGATCAATAATCGTCTTTACACACCATCACTGTGATACCTATCAGCTGCTGGTCCATCCAGGATTGTCGATACCGGATGCAATATCAATAAAAATCTATTAGAAGTTGATCAGCTGCAGCCATGAAGGGATGAAAGCGAACACGAGCAGCAAAAGCTAAAACTGGCAAAAGTTTGAATTGAGTTTGGTGAAAGAAAACAGAACATTTTTTGCATAAGTAAATCCAAAATTGGCTAAACTTTAAAAAAACAAAACTTTGGTCCCGTTTGATCAAATATGAGATGTTTGCGAATTTCTTTGCGTTTTGCAAAAAGGCGCCTGATAGAAAACATGAAGAGGTTTGCTCGCATCTAAAATTGTCAAAAATTTGAATGAAGTCTGGTGGCAGTGGATCAAACACTAACTGTATATCAGACAGCATGAACTTGTTTTGTTTTGTTTTTTTTCTTTTTTTTAACACCATTGCTGACAGAATTTTGCTTTATCAAAATCTAATCTGAACTTGGCAAAAACGAGGATTAACTCTGGTGCTAAACTCTAGACTATAATTGGCAACATTTTGAATGAAGTCTGGTGTTACTTGATTAAAGGTTAGTTGTCTGGACAGAAAGCAAAACTTTCTTTTTGCACCTGACAGAAATAGTTGAGAATTTCGCCTGCGTAAGATCTCAGTAATATTGTTGAAATTCAAAAATGAATCTGGTTCTATTTAACTGAGGGTGTGAATTTTTTAAATGTTATTTTTTTACAAAAAAGAGCCTGATGGGGAAAAAATGAGAATTTGACCTGAATGAAATCAAAAATTGGCTAAATTTTAAGTGAATTCTGGTCCTTTTCAATAAAAGGTTGTCAGCCTTCAGTACTTTTTAGTAGGTTTTAGCCTGCAAACCGTGAAGTGTTTTGGGTCGGATCCCTGAGCAGTTCTGCGCCGGTTGCATCAGTGAACAGGTGTGTTTTTGATAGGAAGGCTTACAGGTATGTCGTTCTCTCTCTGCAGACATGGAGTGTGTGTGGCTGGCCTGTGTGCTGAGTGTGTGTGTCGCATCTCATGGCGGACTGGACAGAAGTGACCACGCCCACCTGGACCGGCACCATCACCTGGTTTCCCACGGCAACGCAGCTGCAGGTAGAACATCAGGCCCGGCTTCCCTGTGTCTAGAGAGGGAGTCAGTTTGTGTCTCTTGGTGGTTGTTTCGTGTCTCTTTTTGTCTCTTTGTGGTTATGTGTTGCCTTTTTGTTGTTTTGTGTCTCTTTGTATCTGTCGTAATTACTTCTGTGTGTGTTGTTGTTTTGAGAAATATACTGAAAGTGATCTTAGATGTTTCTGCAGAGTTCTATTAACGTTTTAGCAGGAACCTTTTTTCTTTTTTTTTGTTTCTAGAATGTTCTTCTCAAAAATAGGAGGACGTGGGGATACATTGCCGTTATGCCTAAAGAACGCCCTTCCTCTGTTATTAAAGAACAATGTGGAACATTGCAGGAACGTTTCGTAGAGAACATCCTCAGAACCCTTTGTTAGTATATGACGGAACGTTTCATAAACATCATCCGAGGCCTCGATAACATCTGGAAAACATTTTTTGAATGTTGCCTTGAGAACGTTCTTCTTTTGTTATCGAGGAACATCATCTGACTCTAAACATTCTTAGAACATTCTCTCTCGGTTCACTTTCAACTTCACCGGGACATTTTTGGAAACAAACTTAAAATGTTTTGAGATAGTTCTGCAGCGTTCTAGCAACGTTTTAAGCAGGAAGCTCTTTTTAAAAAATTTTCGGTTCCCAGAACGTCAAAAGTAGGATGACGTTCTCTGAAGACGTTCAAAAATGCATCCTCCAAACATTCTCAGAACATTCTGTCTCAGTTCACGTTTAAGCTCACAGGAACGTTATTTGAAATGATAAATATTTTCAAAACATTCTTTTGAGAATAACATTAGATTAAAACTTCAAAACACAAGTAGAACTACGTGTATGTTAGCCAATGTTGTGGGAACGTTCCCTGCTGGCTGCGTGAGAACGTCTTCCATCCATGATCGTGGTTCTTTGTGGCGGTTAACTCCTGAACACGGTGCTCTAACACTGCATTAATCTCTTCACTCATTCATGAACAGAAGCAGTGCAGCCGTCCATTCACATCTACGACACAGAACGTGTTTTCTCGGCTGCTGAGCTGTGAGATATCTGCACATATAAGGACATCAGAGTCCAATTGGAACGTAGAACTTGGAGCTGTGGGAACGTTGTTTTCTTTTTGCGTGTGTGATCCCTGTTTGGACGATTAACCCTCTGAAACAGTTTCTCTGCTCCGTCACATTTTTACTCACTGTGGGCTCATTTTTCACTGCAGCACAAAGTCCTCTATGAAAACAGAACAACCACAAAGAAAGAGAAGGAACTCAGAAATGTCTTCTGTGCAGCATGAGTACAGTTAGAATAACAATATTCATAAAGATGAAAAAAATATATATATTTTTATTTTTTTAAAAATTGGAATTAGCACACTGTAAAAAAGAAGCACCTTTTAAACTTTTTTTTTTCCAAATTACTATTATTTTACAATTGTTCCCTGTTTTGTCAATTTACAGACAATAACTAGTAAAATTCTGGAAAAATAGTATTTATTTATACATTAACTCCCAAAACAAACAAACCAAAAAAAATGTCCACTAGAAAAAAAACAAAAAAAAAAAAACAGTACTTTTGCAATAGTAATTTGCTCTTTCACAGTGTGTGACTCGTTTTTTTACACTGTTTAACTGAACTTGAATCCACTAAAAACATCAATGTTTCAAATATTTGCCGTAATTTTCACATCTTTTTAAAATGTTTTATTTTATTTTATTTTATTTGAGTTTTAGAACATTACAGTACTGATTCTTTCTTGCAATGTTTGTTGTCAGATTTAAATGTATTTTATTTAAAAAACAATCTTAAAATTAAAAATTAAAATTATAAACTTTACAGCAATGTAAAAAAAAAACAAAAAAAACAATCCAACTTTCATTTTTTTTTTTTCAATTCAATTTTATTTGTATTGCGCTGCACAAAGGCAGAGACAGAAACACCCAACAATCCAAAACATTTGGATTCCCTATAAGCTTCAGCAGTCCGCAACAGTGGGAAGGAACCGAAAACCCCCACAGGGGAAAAAAAAACCTCCGACAGAACCAGGCTCAGGGAGGGACGGCCATCTGCCTCGACCGGTTGGGTGGATGTGGGATGAACTATAAAATTTAGTTTACAGTTAAACAAGTTATTAGAAGTTATTGTCCTTTTGTAACAGGAGGCATCATGGTGGGGCAGCAGGATACATAAACTATAAAGTTTTTAATTGCAATTTTTTTGTCAACTATTCATGATTATTTTACAGATTTTTTCCCGTTTTGTTAAATTACAGATAATAACTAGTAAATTCACAAAAAAAAAACAAACAAAAAAAACGTATTACTTACAGGTTAACCTTGAAAAAATAGGCCAATTCTCACTATTTTCTCCTGTGTTTAAATCAGAAAAAAAGAGTAGTTTTTGAGGATAATTCTTCTATTTGAAAGAAAATGTATGTATATTAGGAATTTTTAAAAATGGAAAATGCTTCTTTGTTGTTTTACTGACTTTCCCTGCCTTAAATTGCCCGTCTGAAACTACAGATATGGTAAAATCACAGAAAAAGTTTGAATTAATTTACATGTTGACTGTTGAAAAAAAAAAAACCCCAAAAAAACAAAAATCAGGCCAAAACTGTGCGTGATGTGCATTAAAAAATGTAAATTTTTAAGAAAGAGTAATTTGCTTTTTTGCAATGTGTGACCGAAAAAATCTGTCTTACTGTATTTAAATCTGCTTAAATGTAATTATTTTACATATATTTGCTGTGATTTTTCACATTTATGAATGTAGACTTGGATCTTTTTTTTTTTTTTTTGTAGTTCAAGTTTTTCTTTATTTTTATAACTTTTTGTTTGAACAGACAGCATTAAACATTACAATCCACTTACATTACACACTCTATTTGGGCTCTTAAAATATTTACAAATTGGCTGTACCTGTATGAGAGAAACTAAAACAGGGAACAAACAAAAAAAGAAGAACAGAAAGAAAAACAAAAAACGCCCATTCTTTGTATTCACCCTATTCGCTTGAGTGATTAGGCTATGATCCGAGAATGTGCCCCCAGGATTTATCAAAGTTATCCATGTTATCGTTTATGCTGGCCAATTATTTTTCGTATGAGACAATTTTAAATATATTTTCTTTCCACCTGTTAAACTCAGGACGAGCAGGATCCTTCCACATGCTCAAAATTACCCTTGCTGCTGTAATTACCTCCACCTTTACAACCACATATTCACATTTTGTTACTCCTGGCATGACTGACTGATCCCCCAACAAACATAACCTTGGTGATTTTGGTACAGTTTTGCTGATCCATGTCTGCTTTTTCCCAAAAAGGATAAACCTCATTGCATTCCCAAATAGCATGCATAAACGTTCCAGTGGCTGAGTGACATTTCCAACAACTATCATTTGGCATAATTCCCATTCTTTGGAGTTTAGAGGGAGTTAAATACCACCTATGTAGCAGTTTGGACTGAATACATTTCCCCTTGGCCTCCTTTATAAATTTACAGGAGTTTAACAATATTTTATCTCATTCTTCCTTGTTTATGGTGCATCCCAGATCCCTTTGCCAAATGTTTCTTAGATTCTCACATATGCCCTTTCTTAAATTATGAAACTTTGTATAGTATTGCGGCCCTCTGCGCTCTCTCCGACATTCCACAGAATGTCCGTTATTGGATTTGTTTCCTGGGTGAATTTGCCCTTGATAACGCAGTCCCTTAGTTGCAAGTACCTCCAAAAATTACCCTTCTTTTCCAGTCTATATTTTTGAAGCACCTCATCAAAGGACATAAACACCCCATCCTTATAGAGATCACTGATCATATGTATTCCTTTATCGATCCACTCCTTCCAATATAGCGTTCTTTTCCCAATCTGTACTGCTGAGTTATGCCACAGTGAGGCATAGGGTTGTCTCAGATGTGATCTTCCACACCATCTATGCACTTCTCTCCATACATGTTTTGAGTAACTGAGTACAGGGTTGTCCTGGAGTTCCTGGTTGTCTGTATTAGACCTCTGGGATAGAAAGTCCACAGGCGTAAAGGGGTCCACTAATTCCTGCTCAGTCTTAATCCACCTTAGGTCAGGCTTAGTCTTTGTCCAGGGTTTAACAAGTCGTGACAATTCAAATGCAAAGTTATACAGTTTCACATTTGGAAGAGCCATTCCCCCAATGTCTCTCGGGGCCCACATTTTCCTTATATTGACCCTGGGTCTCTTCTTGTCCCACAAAAAATCTTTTACAACTTTCTCAAATTGAACAAATATATCTGAAGATATTTTTACAGGTAACATCATGGAAACATAGTTGAATTGTGGAGTTACCACCATTTTGAGTACGTTAATTTTACCCCATACTGATAGTCTTAATTTTCCCCATTTCTCCCAGTTTGTTTTTATTTTCTGGAGGAGAGGGTTCATGTTTGACTGCATTATTTCTTCCAATTTTGGATTCAACAGTATTCCTAAGTATTTCATAACCATTTAAAGTTAAAGGCGGTGACATGCCTAGAATGGCATGATGCTGACAAAGGCATGCTTTCAGATTTATTCCAATTTATCTTATAACCTGAGATCTTAGAATATGATTCAACACATGCAAGTAATGATGGTAAAGTGTGCTGCGGGTCGGTTAACACAGCTAAGATGTCGTCGGCATACAAAAACAACTCATGCTCGCTGCCCCCTGCCTCTACCCCTTTTATGCTTCTATTTCCACGGATTTTCAGAGCCAGCGGTTCTAAGAATATAATAAACAGTAATGGCGACAGACTACATCCTTGTCTCATTCCTCTGGAGAGTTCAAACAGGTTGGACAACAGACCGTTGGTCATTACTGCTGCTCTTGGACTGGAATATATGGTCCTCACCCAGTTATAGAATCCCTGCCCGAACCCAAACCTTGAGAGGACCATCATAAGAAAACCACATTCCAGCCGGTCGAAAGCCTTCTCCGCGTCCAAAGAGAAGGCCGCGACCGGGTCCAAACTAGATATTCTTTTATGCATAATATGGATGAGTCTCCGCATGCTATCTCCTGAGCATCTATTCTTAATCAAACCAACCTGATCACCATTAATAACAGTAGGCATCACATTTTCCAGACATGAGGCCAGTATCTTTGTTAGAATTTTACAGTTTGCTCCCAAAAGACTTACAGGTCGATAGTTTGCTGGGTCTGAGATGTCTCGGTCCTTTTTAGGGATTAAAGATATCAGTGCCTCATTAAACGAACTTGGCAAGGAGCCCAAGTCAAATGCTTCTATATAGACTTTGTGCAAAATTGGAGTCAGAATATCAATATATTTCTTATAGTATTCAATTGGAAAGCCATCGAGGCCCGGTGACTTCCCATTTTTCACAGATGAGATGGCTGCTCTAATCTCCCCCTCCGTTATGGGGGCGTCTAATTTATCTTTTTGTTCATTGGTGAGGGTTGGAAACTCTAAACCTGAGAAAAAACTTGCACCTCTTCCTCATCAATGGGGCCTGCCGACGTATACAGAGTCTCATAAAATGATGTAAAAATGGAATCTATTTCTTTTGATGAGGTCATCATCTGATTGTCGTTTTTGATCATTGCTATATTATTCAGACTATCTTGCTGTTTCAGTTGTCTCGCTAATGTTCTACCATTCTTTTCACCTCCCTCATAGAACTTAGTTTTGAGTTGAAATAATGCATATTCTGCTTTTTTGTTATAGATATCATGTAGCTGATATTTCATTCTACAAATAGCGTGGCATTTCTTATCAGAAAATTGTCTTGCCAATTCCTTCTCCAATTGATGTATGTCCTCTTCTAATTTCTTCACTTTTTCTAAATTACCTTTCTTGGTTTTTGTGGCGTGCGCAATTATTTTACCTCTAATATATGCTTTAGATGTTTCCCACACAGTTGCAACTCTTTCTGTGGAGCCCATATTAATATTAAAAAACATTTTAAGATCTTCTGCTAGCTCGTCACTAAGTGATTTGTTTTGCATAAGCGTACTATTAAGCCTCCGACGTCCCTTCTTAGACTCATCTTGGTTCAGATTAATATGCAACTCAACTGTGGCATGATCACTAATAGCTATAGTCCCAATTTCACAATCTACCACCGAGTCTACTGAAGTTTTGGAACTTGGATCATTTTTAAACATTTTTTCTGTGGCACCCTTGTTACCAGATTTTCACCATTTTTTACCTGCTTTGTTTTTCACAGTGACTATTGGCTGCTCGCTTTTTATATCTGTAAAGACGCTGTCTCACTGCAGGCTGCTGATGTGACGCATACTTTACGATCTCCTCATCACATTGAAGGCAGTTATTGTGGCGGTTCGTTTACGACCCAACGTGTTCAGACAAAACCACAGGCCGCCCAATTTTTTTTCAGTTTCTCTTGCTTCGGGATGTTGCTTCACGCGTGCAGAGGGACGTTTTCTCTTTCATCCAACTTTGGACTTTCAGCAGTTTGATTTAAAAAAAGGAGCTGCTGATGTTAAAGTGGAATGAGCCTGTTTTTCCTGTTTGTGGTTTTTAGAGCCTACACAGCGCTGTCAGCTGAAAACCCGCCGGAAAGTGTCCTCATCTTTGGACGTTATGTGTTCAGTCGAAAGTCTTGACGGCGCTGTGTGGCAGCGATAGCGTGGGAGCAGAACGCAACTTCCTGACGATGTCACAGGAAGCGAAGTGACAAAAAAAGACTCTGTTGTTATGCTTGAGTTTTTAACAGTTGAGTTTGGCAATCTGTAGGTAGAAATACAGACACCGAGAACGTTCTGACTGGATGAAAGCACAGTTTCAGGTCTCTGCAGCAGTAACGGCTGAAGGCATCTCAAACATCAGGACGATCAGTCAGGCTCTGAGTTTGTAAAGAGCTTCATTCATCAGAAACAGAACTTTGGTCTCAGGCTGCTTATCGTATCATCATGCTTAGTCAGCGAACACCGACAACATATATGAAATGTGCTGCCACTGATGATCTGTGGGCGGGGTCTCAGCGATGCCCCGCCCACAGGTTCCACATCACAAGTAACGTCCAATCAACACTGAAGGCTGCCGTTTACAGGCAGGGACAGCAGTGAGGTAGAAGATTTTACTGAAGTTGTAATAAATTTTTTCACAAGCATTTCCAGTTTCCCTGTTACACTGAAAATCCTCAAATAATTCACTTGTTGGTGCAACGGGAGCTTATTTTGCAGACTGTGCTAAGCTAAGGCTATCACCAAGAGGCTAACTGGGCCTCTGATCCTGTGGCTAATGCTATCAGGATATTAGTCTACGCTAACGGCTAGTAGCAAAGTTAGGAGTCGGCCCCAGATTAACCTGAAACGGCGTCTGCAGAATAATGCTTTATGACTTGTAATGGGCTATAAAAGAACAGTAAGAGACTGACAGAACAGAGAACAGCAGGCGTCACTGCAGCAGACAAACTGTTAAATCGTAATCCATCAGTCAGTAAACGGAGGAGAGCGTCGTAGCGTGACGTGACTCTCTGACGTCATAATCAGCAGAGGAGCAGAAAACCATAAAGCTTTAGTGAAGAACAAGCAGCAGTTGCTGTCTGCTCAGGTTCTCCCATCTCAGCACTGAACACTGTAACTCCTCCAGAGGACTCGTAGGTGTCCTTGTGGCCTCCTTCATTCGTCTCTTTGTTGTAACTCCTCAGAGGACTTATTGGTGTGTCGGTGGCCTCTGTCGCATCTTTCTTGCTTTCTCACTCACTTAGCTTCACCTGTGTTGAATCCGGTGAGTCACTTTAAAGGCAGTGAATACTGATCCAGTTACTTATTTTACTTTTTGTATTTTTCATTATTAGTCACATTACTTTCTAGAAATCTATTTTCACTTTGACATGAAAGAGTCTTTTTTAAAAAGCCACATTACATAGACCATGATTCAGTGTTGAAAAGCAAAAAAAGGGAAAGTTTCCAAGGGAGGTGAATACGTTTCATAAGCCCTGTGCGTGGTGCATGATGGGTAGTGTAGTTACACTGCCGCTGACCCTTCTGAGCTGATGTTTGGTGTGCGACTTTGACTTGACCTTCGTCCCCTTTAATTCTATTATCTGAGTATTTCTGTCCTCACAGCTGCTCGTCTTAATCCTCAGACCTTTCACCGAGGCTGCTGCTGCTCTTTACCTCGCCGTCTGTCTTCTTCTGTGGTGTCGCCGTCGCAGCGGATGAAAAGGAAACCTAAGCTGGGATCAGAGGGTTAACAGCAGCCCCGCTGGAGATATCTGTGTTCGAGCTTTCAATTTGTAGATCAGCGTCGGATTTCAGCCGGCGGACAAGTTGAGTGCGGTTTGGTCGCAGCCTGGATGTGGTTTCGAACTATCTTCCTGCTCAACCGTTTATCTGTGAAGGTTTTCTGCTTTCCGTACTCAGACTTTCAACAGTTATCAGTCTTTATTTGTTGAAGTTAACTCATTGAAGCAGCAGAATTGGCTGTGAGCTGTTTGCAGTGTGTCGTGGATGTTCAGACAACCTCTGAAGGAAGCAGATTCTCAGACAGCTCCTTCTTCTTTTGCGTAGATTTCTGGAGGTTTTTTCTGGATGGACATCAGAGATAATGATATTCTTGAACAGCGTTAATCAGGCCGAGGATACACGTCTGTTTCATGTGCGTGAATTCAGATTCAACTGAGCGATGTCTCTGAGATCGAAGACGATTGATGGCACTAAAGTGTGTTAAAGGATCTTCATGGGTGCAACAACACCCCCTTCCTTCCCTCGGCTTAAGACTGTCCTCGGAGTCTCAGTTTTATGTATAAATTCAAGAGTTTTACACACGACTTGTCGGTTATTTCCAGCTGATGTGAGGAAGAGAAAAGCCACAGAGATGTTTTTAGCTTCTCTTCCAGAGAAAGAAGCTGCACGCTTACGTTGTGTTTACGGGAAGCAGTTTGTGGTTACGAAAGGGAAGCTCTCCCTCCACGATGTTGGTGGGCAGCCTCATCATGTGCATCAATTAATGCCTGTTTCAAACCGAACCGACTCGTCTGTTGGTGCTGCTGAACTAACGTTTAGTCCGACAGCTGACAGAAGGAACTGCTGCCAACGCTGCCGTCCGACATCTGTAACAACAGCCGTAACGGAGCCGAGAAAGCAAACAGACGAAGGTCAGCAGAGGCCGGTGTGTCTAGTTAAAATACTGAAGTGATGCCTTCTGTGTGGAGCTTCTTCAGTTCACCTGGTGAAACATGCAACATATGAAACAGACAAGAAGTGTGGCAAACAGGAGTGTAAGAGGTTTTACATTTTATATTTTGACAGATTTCCCAGTAATATGTTTGTCGTGTCTCTATGCTGACTTTGTATCTCCACCTCCATCGTAGAGATTCAGGAAAAAGGAAACCAAACGGTGTGTATCAGGGCAAAAAAGTGCTTCAGCTTTTTAGAAGAACAGATTTTTAGTCTGACTGAAAGAAAAGACACAAATCAGAACGACTACAAAGAGACACAAAACAAATGCAAGGACACACAAAACAACTGCTCAGAGACGCAGAACGTCCAGAAAAAGACGCAAAAGAACCACGAGACTAAAAAAAACTCCAAATGACTGCAAAGAGACACTAATTGACCCCAAACAGATGGAAAGTTACCACAAACAGACACGTATCAACGACTAGGAGACTAAAAAACTCAGGATTTATGCAAAGAGACACAAAACTACCAAAAACCAACAAAAAAAAATGACTGCAAGGAGACACAAAGCAACCACAAAGACACACAAAATGACCACCAAGAGAAAAAGACAAATGCATAAAGACACAAATCACTGCGAAGAGATGCAAAATAACTGCACAGCTACACAAAATTACAGCAAAGAGACACAAAAAGACCAGAAACAGATGCAAAACAAACACACAGAGACTTAAAATGACTACAAAAAGACACAAAACAACAAGAGACTGAAAACGACAGAGATGCAAAATTACCGCAAAGAGACTGAACAGAACAAGAACGACTTAAAATTCCTGCAAAGACACACAAAATGAGCACAAAGAGAAATAAGTTGACCACAAGCAGATGCAGAGTTACCACAAAGAGACAAAAACAACCCCAAAGAGACAAAAACAACTGCACAAACACACAAATGAATGCGAAGAGATGCAAAAAAAACACCTAGACAAAAAAAAAAACGACTGGAAAAAAAGACATAAAATAGCAACAAGAGACTGACAACAACAACAGACCTAAAATTACTGCAAAGAGACACAGAACAAGCACAAAGACACATAAAATTACCACCAAGAGACAAAAACGACTGCAAAGAGGCAAAAAA